>NW_027062676.1:729643-732143 GCF_032884065.1 Artemia franciscana
TATTTCACGGAAACCAACGTGCAACAAAGAGTCCTGAATCCACCGGATACAACATTAACAGCTTTTTTTTCGCTTTGCAAAAATGATTCTTTTGCAAAAAAACTGCTGTATACTGAAGTGCCTTCGTATTACACGTGGAATACTAAAAATAAAGTATTTGAACGTCGAAAACAGGGTAAGTCAGTCGACGGCCAACCTACCATCTTCAAAGATTACACTACACCGTTCACCCCAATCAACATGAATGCTTCTTTCTACGCCTGCTTTTGGTGAATGTACCCGGTCCGACATCCTTTGAGTATTTGAGGACTGTAAATGGTACTATACATGACACTTACCGTAGTGCATGCCAAGCTCTGAATTTATTGGAGAATGACCAACACTGGGATAACTGCATCAATGACGCGTGCGAAACGTCAACCCCAAGTCAAATTCGTGCATTGTTTGGCATCATTTTAACAACTTGCTCTCCATCAGCTCCTACAGATTTATGGGAAAAATATAAGTCAAAAATGTCCGAAGATATACTTCATCGAAAACAGTTAGAGACGTCAGACATGACTTTTGATTTTACATCAGAAATTTATAACTACACTTTAGTTGTTATAGAAGATTTGTGCATAAGTATGGCAAACAAACCTCTTCAGGGTTTGGGAATGCCTTCACCTAACCGTATCGCTGCTGTTTCGACATGTGTAGAATTGGATCGTGAACAAAGTTACAGTACGGAGTGATCTATTGTCGTATGTACAAAATAACATTTCCAAGTTAACGTCGGAACAAAAAGACATTTATGATACGATAATGCATTGTGTCGATAACAACGTTGGAGAAATTTTCTTTTTGGATGCGCCAGGAGGTACTGGTAAAACGTTTGTGATAAAACTGATTCTGGCATCAATTCGATCTAAAAATGATATAGCGTTGGCAATTGCGTCGTCCGGAATAGCCGCAACATTGCTGCCTGGTGGAAGAACTGCTCATTCCGCTTTGAAATTGCCTCTGAACTTGCATTCTACAGAAACTCCCACGTGCAATATTTCCAAATCATCTGGGATGGGTAAAGTATTGCAGCAATGCAAACTTATTATTTGGGATGAGTGCACAATGGCACACAAAAAATCGCTCGAGGCTCTGGATCAATGCTTGAAAGATTTGCGAGGGAAGTCGAAACCCTTTGGCAGCACCTTAATATTGCTTGCGGGAGATTTCAGGCAAACATTACCTATAATACCTAGATCAACTCCTGCAGACGAAATGAATGCTTGCCTGAAAAATTCTAATTTATGGGCACACGTAAAAACATTAAAATTAACTACAAATATGCGTGTCCGATTGCAAAACGATGACTCTGGTCAAACATTTTCAGATCAATTGCTGGCAATGGGAAACGGAAAGCTCCCAGTAGACTCAATTTCAGGACGTATACAACTACCTGCTGATTTCTGTAATTTAGTGACGTCCAAAAATGAATTGATTGAAAAAGTATTTCCGAATATTCTAAAAAATTATAAAAATAATAAATGGCTAAGTGAAAGAGCGATTCTCGCACCCAAAAATATAGACGTCCACGAAATCAACAATATTGTTTTGACCAAGATTCAAGACCAGGCAGTCCTTTACAAGTCAGTCGACACAGTTTTGGAACCAAATGAAGCGGTTAATTATCCATCTGAATTTTTAAATTCCATAGATCTTTCAGGGTTTCCACCACACGTGCTACAACTAAAAATAGGCGTACCAATAATACTTTTAAGAAATATAAACCCACCAAAGCTTTGCAATGGCACTCGACTTGCCGTAAAAAAAAACAATGGAAAACCTAATAGAGGCCACAATCCTGACAGGGCCTTTTGAGGGTGAGGCTGTTCTTATTCCTCGCATTCCCATGATTCCAACAGATCTGCCTTTTCAATTTAAAAGATTGCAATTCCCAATTCGATTAGCATTTGCAATCACCATTAACAAAGCTCAAGGTCAATCATTAGAAAAATGTGGTATTGATCTTAATACTGATTGTTTTTCCCATGGACAATTGTACGTTGCATGTTCGAGGGTCGGTAAACCTGAAATCTATTTATATGCAGCGAGAATTGGACAGCGAAGAATGTTGTATATTCGCAAGTTTTACGCAGTTAATTTGTATTTTGGAACCAAATGAAGCGGTTAATTATCCATCTGAATTTTTAAATTCCATAGATCCTTCAGGGTGTCCACCACACCTGCTACAACTAAAAATAGGCGTACCAATAATACTTTTAAGAAATATCAACCCACCAAAGCTTTGCAATGGCACGCGACTTGCCGTAAAAAAAAACAATGGAAAACCTAATAGATGCCACAATCTTGACAGGGCCTTATGAGGGTGAGGCTGTTCTTATTCCTCGCATTCCATGATTCCAACGGATCTGCTTTTTCAATTTAAAAGATTGCAATTCCCAATTAGATTAGCATTTGCAACCACCATCAACAAAGCTCAAGGGCAATCACTAGAAAAATG
>NW_027062676.1:1099643-1137143 GCF_032884065.1 Artemia franciscana
GAGAAATGGCTTCAGAAGTGACTCTTAAACTTTAAAAGTTATCTCATTGCTAAAGAAATTAGAGTTTATCCTTTGCTCCTTTCTAAGTGATGACATTAGGAACTTTTGAACTAAGACAGACAGACTTTTTTTCGACGGCAGTCAATAGCTCTTGATGAGCTGATCAAAGCATATGACATCTGTTTTTGGTAGAAAATTTCCTTTTTGAGACATTACAGTTTGAAAGTTTAAAGGGGATGACAACTTCAGTAGTAAGGTACACACTGAAACCAAAAACAGGCCGTTACAGAAATGGTATCAGATGTGCCTCTTAAACTTTAAAAGTTCTCTCATTACTAAAGAAATTAGAGTTTATCCTTTGCTCCTTTCTAGGTGATGACGTTAGAAACTTAACTTACGGGAAAAAAAGCCAAAATTTGAACTAAGACAGATAGATTTTTTTCGACGGCAGTCGATAGCTCTTGATGAGCTAATTAAAGTATATGACATCCATTTTTTGGTAGAAAAATTCCTTCATGAGATATACCAGTTTGAAAGTTTAAAGGGGTTGACAACTTCAGTAGTAAGGTACACACTGAAACCAACAATAGGCCGATACTAATTGGGAGACATAAAGGGGAGTTATGCGCAACAGTCGACTGTTAGCACATAATCATCTTCGATAAAGAGGGGTTCGCAGCTTTTGCTAGTGGGTGTACCTATTATTTGTTTCCGGTGTATTTGATGGTAAGACCAATTTGGTTCCAGTGGTAAGACATGTAGGGGACTTGTAAGTAGTAATCGGCTGGTAGGTTACAATCATCTTCAGCGATGAGGGGTTTGCAACTTTTGGGAGTTGGTGTACCTGTTATTTATTTTAAGATCCTCACGGATTAACAACTTCAGCGTTTAATCAAAGAGAGGAAACAAAACCAAAGTGTTGCTATCCCAATACTTTACTCGGCGAAGCCGAACAAAGGTTGGCACAACACCTCACGTTGGCCATGCAACGTATATCTAGTTATTGCTTATATGAGGGGGTTGCTCCTCCTCAGAACGTTGTGCTTTAGGCAAAAATTTTAATTGTGTCCCAATTTTTTAAGAACGATCCCTGAAACACCATGTTTGTTTAATTAGGACAATAAGAAGATTTTTTTTAAAACACTAAAAAACTTTGGGGTAAAGATCGAGGTGTTGAGGAGGAACAATCTCTCTCATATAGGGAATTATTTCTGTTCGTTATAGGTTTTAAAGTTTCTCCTGACTTTCAGTTGAATTTTTTTTAATTCGGTGAAAAGTTTAATTCAGTTAATTCATTATGAAAAACATTGTCGGGGTTCGATCGACTTGAAAGTTATAGGGCAGGAGACTAGAAGGTCAGACTTAAAGGAGTTGGGCCATTGTGGTTTCACCTAGACCACAGGAAGCTACCGACATCAAATCAATTTTAATATAATTTTTAATTATAATTTAAATTAATTAAAACTTAAATGTAGTTTCAATTAGTTTAAACTTTAAACTTGATTTTAGTTAAATTTAAAAAGATCTTAGACTTTTTGATCCAAACCAAACAATCTTGAGGGATGTTTGAAACAGTTCATGCTCAGTATGATAATTGCTGGGCATGTGTCATGACCTAAGAGCACAATTTTTTTTTCATAATGGCTGAAGTTCCCGTTAAACATTTTCAGCGTCCGATTAGGTCAAAACTTACATTGAAGACACCGTGTAGTATTTTCGGCTATTATTTGGAAAACTGTCAGTTAGTCCACTAAAATGAGTTGAGAGATATGGAATATTCTTAATTAGGCCAAATGAGACGTTAACAATTTTAAAATATTCCATGAAGCCCAGGTCTAAGGGAGTGATTTTTACACAAGTAATTTCTGCCATTTCGTCAAAAGTGCAAAAAATTAGTTTTTGATATCCGATCGGCTCAAAACCTACAGCGCAGGTGCGCATTGCCCAAGGGAAATTGAAAGAAAGTAATTATTTTGGGTAAAAAGGAAATGATTCTATGAAGCGTATACTCTACATGATTGAAGAGCCCAACAGGCCCAAAAAGGGACAGAGTGGATAGATTTCAGTGGCATACGTCACTTTGAAGTCCCACCTACTTTCCGCAAGGGAAGAACATGGATACGTTTGAAATTTGATAGACTTGTAGCAAAAGAGAAACTTACTTTACCCACCCCCCTCCCAAAGGAGGCCCATGAATCATCCTTCACAATTTTAATGAAAAAAATTATATCCATGGAAAACTATAACTGGATTTACGCAATGACGATGGACGCATGGGTGTTACATAATACTTTAAGAGTCTGTTTTTTCTTCAGAATTTGATTTTTCTTTCAAGGCGATTTTTTCTTCTTTCAATGTGTTTTTTCTTCAAGATTTCATTTTCCTTCAAGGCGTTTTTTTCTTTAAAGGGTTGTTTTTTAGAGATTTCATTTTCTTTCATCATATTTTTTGAGGGAACCTTTATAATCTAAAAATTTCTGTCTGCTTTAGGGTTCAAATATAAAAACAGATATTTCCCCAATGACCAGACACAAACCTTAACCATCTGAACCAGCAAACTATTCTTAATATTTGGATTCGAGGAATATTCTCTACATTATAACCTATTGCACGCAAGGGAGAATTCCCTTCCCGCCTTCTAGAACGATTAAATGGTTTGCACGTTTGCGACCCTTACCATATGAGAAACACAAGCATCCCAATACCAGTGATTTTTGCTCTATTAGATGCACCTGCTAGATGCAGTGTTATTATTTTTCTGAAGTGACCCAGACAGGTTAAGTTACATATCAGATGTTATATAGTATTTAGATATTTCATTGTATAAATGATTACGTATTGAATTCTAAAGAATGAAAGCTTTTTATTTTACATACAACTTCTAATGGTAAAAAAAAATTACAAGCATTATTAAAACACAAAAAAGCAATTAAAACACAACAAACGAAAAAACAAAAGGTGATAAAAGGTCATAAAGGATAAAATATAATTGAAGAGAACCATGCATTAAAGAAAAGTGGGAACCCTAGCAACCATTTTCAGAGGCAAGGCTTGTTATTAGAGATAAATTTAATATATATTGAGAGTTATTTCTGAGAGGGCTCAATGAAAATGTGACGTTTATATTTCTCTATTAGACGTGCGTGCAAAAAAAGAGATATATTTTGCATTGGGTTATTTCTGAGAGATTTTAATGAAAATATTATTTCTTTGAGACAAGACTATACATATTTCACGCCACCGTGACAATATGTGGTTAGCCCACCCTAGCAAGCAATTCCAAGTGATTCTTATTAGAGATAAAGTTTTATTTACGCTTTAGTCCACGTTTTACAAAGCTCATAAGCAAAAATAAATAATTTTGTATATTTGGCTCGAAGAAAGATCAAGAATGCGTGTGTGCTGTGGGGCAGCGTTTTTTGGCTAAAATAAATATCTATGTTGACCCTTTATTTTGTAGGACTACCTGTAATTTTAAAAACGAATGCACCACCGTACGAAATTACTGTCTCTGAAACAGGGTGCTCAATATGCGTATAGATTTTCGATGACTCTAAATGAATTAACTATCTCATAATTTTCATGTAATAGCTTTTGGAGTTCTTTTGGCAAGAATTGTTGTTTTGCACCACAAAATGTCTGAAAAAATACGTTGCTGCGGGGACAGTCTTTTCGGGTAAAATAAATGTATATTTTAATCGTTATTTTGTAGGACTACCTTCACCTCTTGAAACAAATGCGCTACTGTATGGCATTACCGTGTCTGAAGTTCTTGGCTCAATATGCATATAGTTTTTTGATAATTCTAAATCAATAGTCTATAACAGAATTTTCAAAGAATAGCATTTTGGAAAACATTATGGCTGAAATTACCGCTTTGCTGTGGGACAGTTATTTTGGCTACAATAAATGTCTATGTTAACCAATATTTTGTAGGACTACTTAAACCTTTACAAATGAATACGCTACAATATGGCATTACTGCCTTTGAATTTTGAGGCTCAATATGCGTATAGTTTTCTGATAATTCTGAATCAACTGACTATCTCAGAATTTTCACACAATAGCATTTCGGCCATCTTTTGGCTAGAATCGTTGTTTTGCACCACATAATGGCTGGAAACGCCACTTTGCTGTGGGACAATCTTTTTACTAAAATAAATGTCTATGTTAGCCGTTTATTTGGTATGACTACTAGCAGCTTTAGAAAGGAATTCTCCACTGTACGTTATTCCTGAATCTGAAACTGAATACTCAATATTCGTATAGTTTTTCTGTAATTTTAAATCAATTAAATGTCTTAGGATTTTAACACAATAGTTATTTGACCATCTTTTGGCCATAATTGTTGTTTTTCACCACAAAATGCTTGAAAACGTCGCTTTACTCTGGGACCGTCTTTTGGCCAAATAAATATATCTGTTAATGGTATATTTTGTAGGACTACTAGAAACGAATGTGCCACCGTACGAAATTACTGCCTCTGAAACTGGAGATTAAGTACAAGCATTGTTTTTCGATAGTTTTAAATCAATTGACTATCTCCGAATTCTCAGGCAATAGCTTTTTGACCTTCTTTTGGCTGGAAATGTTGTTTTGCACCACAAAATGGCTCAAAACGCCACTCTGGTGAAGGATTTTTTGGGACTACCTGCACCTTTAGAAACCAATGCCCAAACGTACTGCCTTATTGCCTCTGAAACAGGAAGCTGAATATGCGTATAGTTTTTTGGAATAAATTTACTATATCAGAATTTCAAGCAATGCCAATGTATGTCAATTTCTTGTGAAAGCTATTGTATATTGGTTTTTTCTTCGTGAAACTTGTTGTATTTTTATATTATCTTCATGAAAGTTGTTTTATGTTGATTTTTTTTTCCGTGAAACTTATTCTACGTCAATGTTTTTTTCTCTTCGTGAAAACTAGTTGCATCTTAATTTTTTGTTTATGAAATATGTTGTATGTTGATTATCTCTGTATGGAGCCTGTCGCATGTTAACTTTTGCCTCGTGAAACTTGTACTTCTAATTTTCCTTCGTGAACCTTGTTGTGCGCTGCTTTTTCCTTTCATGAAGCTTTTTATTATAATGATATTTTCTTTGTGAAACATGAACCATGTTGTTTTTTGTTGATGACTTGTTACATATTGTTTTTTTCGTGAAACATGATATATGTTGGTTTTTGCTCGCGAAACTTGTTTCTTTTGGATTATATCTTCAGGAGACTTAATGTATCTTGATTTAAGTCTTCTAGAAACTTGTTACATTTTTCTTCTTCATGACACGTTTTGCATGTCGGTCTCTTTGTGAGACTTGTACACTGATTTTGCACCTCAAGAAACAGGTTTTTATTGTGGAACTTGATGCGTGCTGATTTTTTGTTCGTAAAACTTAAATTATCTTTATATTTTTCTTCGTGAGACTTATTGTATGTTTATTTTTTCTTTCGTGAAACTTAATTGACCATGAAAATTTTTCTTCGTGAAACTTGTTGCAGATTCACTTTTAATCGTGAAGCATGATGCATGCTGATGGTTGTTCGTGAAACTTACTGCATGTCAATTATTTCTTAAGGAAACTTAATGTATCTTGATTCTCTCCGTGAAACTCCTAAATTGATTTTTCTCCTCGTGAAACTGGTTTTGCTAGTGGAACTTGCTGTATGCTGATTATTATTTGTAAAACTTAATTTATCATGATATTTTTCTTCGTGAAACTTGTTACATATTAGTTTTTTTCTAATAAAACATGGTGCATGCTCATGTTTATTGGTGAAACATGCTCCATGTGGATTATTTCTTCGAGAAACTTAATGTATCTTGATTTAAGTCTTCGATAAACTTGTTATATTTTTATTTCTTCTTCATTAAACTTCATGCATGTTGATTTTTCTTTTTTTGAAACTTGCACATTGATTTTCATCCTTGTGAAACCGGTTTTTATTCGTCAAACTTGTTGCTTGCTGATTTTCGTGTGTAAAACTTAATTTATCTTGATGATACTCTGCGTGACACTGATTGAATGTTTATTCTTTCTTTCGTGAAACATAGTTTATGATGATATTTTTCTTCGTGAAACTTGTTGCGTGTAAGGTTTTTCTTCGTGAAACATGATACATATTGATTTTTGTTCACTTAAGTTGTTGCAAGGGGATTATGTCTTCAAGGAATTTAACGTGTCCTGATTTATATCTTCTAGAAACATGTTATGTTTTTATTTCTTCTACACAAAACTTGCTGCTTCTTGATTTTTCTCTTTGTGAATTTTTTACAATGATTTCTCTACTTGTTAAACCGAATTTGTTCGTGGAACTTGTTGCATTATGATTTATGTCAGTGAAACTTAATTTATCTCGACATCTTTCAACGTGAAACTTGTTTTATATTGTTTTATTCTTTCATAAAATTTTACTTACCGTGATATTTTACTTTATGAAACTTTTTGCATGTTGGTTTTTCTTCGTGAAACATGATGCATGCTGATTTTCGTTCACGAAACCTGTCGCATGTGGATTATATCTGCAAGAAACTTAATGTATCTTAATTTACGTCTTTGAGAAACTGGTTATACTTTTATTTCTTCTTCATGAAACTTGCTGCATGTTGATTTTTCTCTTCGTGATACTTGTACTTTTTTTTTCTAGCGACCGCCAGTTTTGTTCATGGAACTTTATGCGTGTTGAAATTTGTTCGTCTAAATCCGTACTGATTTTTGTTTTTGAAACTTCTTGCATGTGGATCATTTCTTCAAGAAACTTAATATATCTTGATTTATGTCTTCGAGACACTTCTTATGTTTTTATGTCTTCTTTCTGAAACTTGTTACATGTTCATTTTTCTCTTCGTGAAACTTGTATATTGATTTTTCTCCTTTTTAAAACGGTTTTCTTTGTGGAGCTTGTTGGTGCGGATTTTTGTTCGCGAAACTTAATTTATACTGATATTTTTCTTCGCAAGACTTGTTGTATGTGGGTTTATTATTTCGTGAAACATAATTTATCATGAAATATTTGGTCATGAAACTTGTTTCATGTTGTTTTTTTCTTCGTGAAAAATTATATTTGCTGATTTTTGTTCATAATTCCTGTTGTATAGGGATTATTTCTTCAAGAAACTTAATATATCTTGATTCATATCTTCGAGGAACTTGTTGTATTTTATTTCTTCTTCATTAGACTTGCTTCATGCCAATTTTTCTCATGGTTAAACGTGTACGCCTTTTTCTTACATGCTAGTAGATTAGGTTAACCTAACCTAACCAACCTAACCTACACAAGGGTACAAGTTCACATGTCAATGTACAAGTTTCACGAAAAGAAAATCGACTCGCAACAAGTTTAATGAAGAACAAATTAAAATATAATAAGTTTCTCAAAGACACAAATCAAGATATATTAAGTTTTTGGTTAAAAATAGTCTACATGAAACGAGTTTCACGAACAAAAATCAGCATGCATCATGTTTAACGAAGAAAAAATCAATATGCAATAAGTTTCATGAAGAAAAATATCAAGATAGATTCGGTTTCTCGAAAAAAATCAGCACGCAAGACGTTGCACGAATAAAACTGATTTCACAAGGACAAAAATCAATGTAAATGTTTGACACAGAGAAAAATCAGCATGCAACAAGTTTTACGAAGAAAAAATACAAATATGTCAAGTTTTTTGAACACATAAATCAAGTAATATTAAGTTTCTTGAAGAGATAATCCACTTGCAACATCTTACACGAACAAAATCACCATGAATCATGTTTTACGAAGAAAAAACAAAATGCAACATGTTTCACGAAGAAAAATATCATAGTAAATTAATTTTCATGAAAGATAAATCACCATACAAGCTTCACGAAGAAAAATATCAAGATAAATTGAGTTTCACGAACAAAAATCAGCACGAAACAAGTTCCACAAACAAAACCGGTTTCACGAAGATAAAAATCATTGAACAGGTTTCACGAAGAGAAAAATCAAAATGCACCAAGTTTCATGAAGAAGAAGTAAAAATGTGACAGGTTGCTTGAAGACATAAATCAAGATACATTAAATTTCTTGAAGAAAAAATACACTTGCAGCACATTTCACGAACAAAATTCAGCCTGTATCATATTTCACGGAGAAAAAATTACATATAAATAGTTTCACGAAGAAAAGTATCATGATCAGTTAAGTCTATGAAAGAAGGAATCAACATACAACAAGTTTCCGAGAGAAAAATCAACATGCAACAAGTTTCATAAAGAAGAAATAAAAATATAGCAAGGTTATTGAAGACATGAACCAAGATACATTAAGTTTCTTGAAGTTTCACGAACAAAAATCAGCATGCATTATGTTTCACGGTGAAAAAAAACAACATAAAACCAGTTTTAAGAAAAGAAAATATCACGGTAAATTAAGTTTCACGAAAGAATAAATCAACATGGATTAAGTTTCACCAAAAAAAATATACAGACAAATTAAGTTTCACGAACATAAGATCAGCACGCAACAAGCTTCATGAAAATGCCGGTACTAGAGGAGAAAAATTAATGTACAAGTCTCAGGAAGAGAAAAATCAAAATGGAACAAGTTTCATGCAGTAGAAATAAAAATATAACAAGTTTCTCGAAGAAATCAATCAATATGTAAAAAAAGGTAAAGAATACGGCATTAGACTTTAAAGTCCTTACCGGCGGTGCTGATCTCCGTTTCTTGGCCCTTCAGCCAGGAAGTGCAATGGGGGGGGGGGGCAGCCATCCTGTGCTTTCGCAATCCCCTCCTGTTTACGTTCCCCAGATTTCTCCAGGTACCCATTTGGAGCTGGGTCGACTCTGGTTAAGCTTACAGATTCACGCCACTGACCCCCGTCCCAAACTGAAGAATTGGGTACAGTGGGATTCGAATCTGCGTCCTCTCAGACAAGAGATCCCGAATCCAGCACACCAACCTAAGTTTCGTGAAAAAAATAATTCACAACCAACAAGCTTCACGAACAAAAATCAACATGCATCATATTTCATGAATAACATCAACAATATGCAACAAGTTTCACATAAATCAGCATGCAACATGTTTCACGAACAACAAATAAGCATGCAACAAGTTTCACGAACAAAAAAAACATACAACATGTTTCACGAAGAAAAATATCAAGAGAGAATAAGTTTCATGAAAGAATTATACAATACAATACAAAAAATATTTACAACAAGTTTGACGAAGAAAACTAAAATTAAAAACAGTTTCACGAGGGAAAAACTAAAATACAACAGGGTTCATGAAGAAACAATCAACATGCAACATGCTTCATGAAAAATAAGAAAATAAACATGCAATTAGTTTCACGAAGAGAAAAAATTAACGTAGAACAAGTTTCACGAACAAAAAAAAATCAATATGCATCATGTTTCACAAAGAAAAAATCGTAAAAAAACGTAAAACAACTTTGATTAAGATAAAATACAACAAGTTTTATGAAGAAAAAGCTAAAATTCAATAAGTTTCACGAAGAAGAAAATCAAAATACATTGGCATTGTTGCAAAATTCTGAGATAGTCAATTGATTCGAAAAAAGAAACTACGCATATTGAGCCTCGTGTTTCAGAGGCAGTAATGTCGTACGTCGGGGCATTCGTATCTAAAAGTAAAGGTAGTCCTAAATATAGACGGCTAACATAGACATTTATTTTAGCCAAAAAGACTTTCCCAGAGCAAAGTAGTTTTTCAGCTGTTTTTTGGTGCAAAACAACAATTCTAGCCAAAAGAAGGCCAAAAAGCTATTGTGTGAAAATTCTGAGATAGTCAATTGATTTAGAATTATCGAAAACAGTACTAGTATTGAGTCTCCAGCTTCAGAGGCAGAAATGCCGCACCGTGGTGCTTTTGTTTCTAAAGGTGCAGGTAGTCCTTCAAAATAAATTGTTAACAGAAACGTTTATTATGGCCAAAAAGACTGTCTCAAAGCAAATTAGCGTTGTCAAGTATTTTTTGGTGCAAAACAACAATTCTAGGCAAAAGAAGGCCAAAAAGTTATTGTGTGAAAGTTCTGAGATTACCAAAAAACTATACGTATATTGATTATCCAGTTTCAGAGACAGTAATGCCGTACGTTTGTGCTATCGCTCCTAAGCCTGCAAGTAGTCCTGCAAAATAAACGGTAGCTCATCGTTTTCTAAAGATTCACCTAGTCAATTGACTTAGAATTATGGAAAACCATACGCATATGGTGTCTCCAGTTTCAGAGGCTGTAATGCCGTACGGTAGCTCTAAAGTTCATACAACCGTCCCTTCTATAGAAACCTCAAATACCCCTGGGTCATAAATTTTCAACCAAATGGGCCTTTTCTAAAGTTAAAGAACCATCCCTTCCATACAACCTTAAATGCCCCACGTTATAACTTACAACCCTCGTTCCCAGGTTCTGATGGTACTTCAACCCCAAAAGCCTCGTTATATAATCTTTGGAATATTGTGAATAAAATGACTGTTTAAAAATTTTTGTTCGATGTATCCCATGATAAAATGTGTTGAGGGGGGATAGCTGCCCGCAGATCATTTTGACTCTTAAAAATGGTATTGGAAATGCATATTACCAATCCAATGAGTCCCCTCTGAAGTATATACGACTACTCCTATTCTATAAAAACCTTATATGCCCCGAGGTATAACTTACAATCCATGCCCTGAGAACTCTGGGGGTGGTATTTTCATCCTCAAAGACGTAATTTTCAGATCCTTTGACTACAATGAACAAATTTGCTATCTCCAAATTTTAATTGGACGTCTTTGGGAAAATGATGAGTATGGTTGGGGGCTGGTTGCTCCCGAATCACTTTCGATCCTTAAAAAGCGTACCATAACTTCCAATTTCAAATACAGTGAGCCCCATCTGAAGTTTATACGACAACTCATTCCATAAGAAACCTTATATGCCTCCAGGGCGTGACTTACAGCCTCATCCCCTTGGCACAGTGGGGTTGTGTCAACCCTAGATGGCAGCAAAATTTTTATCTCAGAATTTTAATCAGAATACTTTGGCGAACGGGGATTATCTGTGGGGCTGGCTGCCCTCCATCACTTTTGACTCTTAGAAGGGAACTGAAATTTCCCATTTTCGACCAAATGAGCCTCCTCTAAAGTTTATAGCCTACTACCATTCCTTCCATTAAAACCTTAAATACCCCTGGGGCATAACTTAAAACCCTTGCCCCCAGGCTCTAGGTTTTAATTCAACCCCAAAAGTCTTGTTATACAATATTTAGATTATTTTGAATAAAATGGCTATCTCAAAATTTCTATCATATGCGTTTCGGGACGATACTACGTGTTTGCGCGGGGGAGGGGTAGCTGCCCTCCAATCACTTTGACTCTTATAAATGTCACTAAGACTTCTGATTACCAATCCAATGACCCCTCTTCGAAGTTTATGTGACCACACCTTCTATAAAAATTGCTCCTATGGCATACCGTACAACCCTAACCCTGAGGGCTGGGGAAGTTGTCATCCTCAAAGACATGATTCCTGGAACTTTCAACTACGTTGAACAAAATGGCCATGTCAAAAGTTTGATTGGAAGTGTTTTAGGAAATGACGGGTGTGGTTGGGAGGCGGGGCATTTGCCCTCCAATCACTTTCGATTGAAAACAAAGGCACTAGTCCTCTCAATTTTCAATTGAATTAAACAAAAAAAACGTAAAAGATCGTATGACTTTTAGGAGGTATTTCCCCCTATTTTCTAAAATGAATCAAATTTTCTCAGGCTCGTAACTTTTGACAGGTGAGACTAATCTTGATGAAACTTATATATTTAAAATCACCATTAAAATGCGATTCTTTTGATGTAACTATTGGCATTAAAATTCCATTTTTTTGTAGAGTTTTGGTTACTATTGAGCCGGGTCGCTCCTTGCTACAGTTCGTTACCACGAACTGTTTGATGAGCCCTTTTTGAAGTTTCTACGACAACGTATTCTATAAAAATCTCATATGCCCCAAGGGCATAAATTACAACCGCTTTCCTGAGGGCTGTGAGGGGTTGTCATGTTCAAAGACATAATTTCCCGACTTGTCAACTACGTTGAATAAAATGGCTGCATAAAAATTTTGATCGGAAGTGTTTGGAGAAATGAAGGACGTGAAAGGGGGGGGAGTATTCAACCTCTGATCACTTTCAACTATCAAACGGGGCACTAGTCCCTCTAAATTTCCAATCGAATGAGCGCTTTTCGAAATTTCTACGATAATGCTTTGTATAAAACCCTTATATACCCCCAATGCGTAACTCGCACCCTTCACCCTGAGGGCAGTGAGAGGGTTGTCATCCTCAAAGGCATAATTTCTGGCCCTTCAACTATGTTGAACAAAATGGTTCTCTCAAAATTTTGATTATATGTGTTTGGGGAAGGGTAGGCGTGAGGAGGGGTTAGTTGCCCTTCAGTCACTTACAACTATTGAAAAGGGCACTAGACGTTTCAATTTCCAATCAAATAAGCCCCTTTTGGAGTTTCCAAATTTTGATTGGATGTGTGCGGGGATAGGGCGGGCGTGGGAAGGGTTAGTTACCTTCCACTCACTTTTGACTATTAAAAGAGCATTAGCCGTTTTAGTTTCCAATCGAATGAGCCGTTTTTTAAGTTTCTACAACAACTTCTTCGATACGAAGTGCCCTGATCTAAGACAAAAAAAAAAAAAAAATGATACCTTGTGGCAACATCGCTCTTCACTTAGGCAGCGATCTTGCGCTGCCTATGATTGGAAAAACATCACTTTTCTTAGTTAATCTTGATATATTTTCACTTGTCTGTATTTGTTCAGTAGCAAAGGGCTATACCAACCTATTGATTATTGATATACTTGACTATAATGTATTTCTACATTAGGGGGGGGGGGTGTTAAAGAATAGCGGGTATGCATGCCTGATGTGTTAGGTACAATTATTCTACATATTATGTAGTAAGAATTGCTTTCTAACTTCACTCTGTCCAAATAGTTTAACCCCCCTAATGTGGAAATATGTAGCCCAAATTATGTATTTTCCATCTATTCTGCATTTCTTTTTGTCTCGTCTCATGCTAAGGTGAAAGAAACTAATTAAAAAAAAACCGTTATATAAAGAGTAAATGAATGAACAACTTGAGCGGTAGTGGGTTTATCATACATTTGCCTATTTTTATTTAATTTCTGACCATTTTCTAAATTATGACAGGAAACCTCCTCCCCTCCCGTATAAAAATTATCCTTGAAAATCCATTACGAAAACTTTCTTCCAACAGAAAACTTGCAACGTGGGAAGTCTCCCCGCACAGAAAATACCCCCTAAAAATGTCCGGTTATTTCCCAGTAAAAAATGCTATGAATAGAATTTATTTGTACTTAATGTCCATAGCCCACTACAACATATATAAAAAACACAACAAGTACACACAAATTGCAAAATCCTAACATAATCCTACAGAGATCTAACTCTATGATCCATCACAAGACGGAGGAATCGTGCAAAATTTCTTACACTGATAAAGCATTCATCCACACACACTCTCGCCAAACACTCAAAATAAAAATCCTCCCTGCATAACCCTTCAATTCTCCGATCATTCAGCTCTTCATATGCGTAAATCAAGCGATAGGCTATTCACTTTCATTCAAACCTCCACACATAGGACACTAATAAGGATCAGTCTTTAACCTTTCCCATCCAATAAACTTTCTTCTTTGGCCCTACAATCTTCTTTTTCTTATCATTTTCTATGATTATGGAAAACTAGTGCTTTACTGAAAACACAAAAAAAGTATAAAAAAAGAATATTGATTTAAGCGTCAAAGTGAGTGCAAAGCCTGACAACAACAAACTAATCTATAACGCTTTTAATTCTTACACCTGTAGTCTTACATAATTTAATTTGTGTTCTGAAAGTTACTGATATCACAGCAGCTGTAATGTCAGTAACTTTCAGTATACAACTTAAACTAGACCTCTGTTGTCTGTGCAACGGGAAGTGTTGCAGCAACTGTGCCCTGTTCCTTAGGGCACAGTTGCGGAACAACACGTGCAACTGTGCCCTACGGGACACAGTTGCGGAGCAACAGTCTCCATTATGTCCTTCAGAGGACATTTTTCTAATGCGGCTTCGATTGTTATCTTGAAGCATCTTTGATATGGTTTTATTTCGAGCTCCTACTAAACTGAGTTTGGTAAAATGTTTAGCTGGTCCAGAAATAAACGAGAATAACACAATAACACAGTTGACAATTCTGAATATTTATAGGATGGATAATTACAATTTCAAGATAAACCAGAATTTCTTTAAATAATTGAAACTAGAAATCAAATTTAACTTTTAGAATTTGTCCTGTACAACAGAATAATACGATACAAATTAAACCACAGTTTGCACTACATGAATAATGTCAACCAAGAAACTAAAATGAGAAAAAATTATTTCCGGGAAATCTGAAAGAGATACGGAAATAGCGTCTTATAGTTTTCTGCTTAACTTTTGATGGTCTAACCTAGGAAAATATAAAACAAACCAAATTCACCAAAAAATTTAAATTGCCCCGAGGGCATGACAAAACTTCCAAATAGAAAAACCCAAAGAAAGAATTTTATTTCGGAAAAACTATTGTAAGCTCCGGTTGTTAGGAGATCGAGACCTGTCGAACCGCGTTGGAAAAAAAATTCTAGCTGGTCCAGAACAGAAGTTACCTCTAGAACGTCGAAACTTCGGAAATTGTTTCTTAGAGAACGAAGCAACTTGGTATATAGAACACTTCACTTCTTCTTGCATACTTTTCATAGCACTACTCGATAAAAATATAAGAAACATCAAAATCGAAAATTTGAGAAAATTCCAAAAAAAAATCGGAACGAGATGGACTTTTCCGGAATTATTTTCGGGAAATCTGTAAGAGCTACGGAATTTTGTGCTCCGGTTCTCGAAGAGACAAATGAAAGTTCTACATGAGTTCAGCATAACTGTATTTCTAACAAGTTTATTTCCGAAGCTAGGGTCGTCTTAACTTGACGCCAAACATCGAACGCAGAGTTTCTAAGAAAAAAACGGTTTTATTTTTTTTATGGAAAACTGTTAGAAATTTTAGGAACTTCTCTGGAGCTTTGTTACTCTGTTTCACGTTTCCCTTCCCTCTGAAAAATCTCAAATTTTTAACTCTTACCACTTCAGAGCTACAGGTCGCTGATCACGGTGAAAAAAAAAAAAAAACTACGAAAGCAGTAGTGTTGCTCCGCAACACAATTATCTTAAAACTTAAGCATAAGGATAAATATTATTCTTATAACCGCAAACTTGTTGAACAGGATAAGAAATAATGGATTGGTTTATCAGGCAACATCTTGGTCTCATCAGCTTTAATACCAATAGTAAGTAATATACAATTTTAAATTGTAAAAAATACGCTTTAGTATGATTCAAAATGAACAACAAATAAGCCATTATATGAACTCCGAAAATCCGATATTTCTCTCTATACAACGAAGAATTTCAAGTTATGATACAAATCCTAAGGCTAGTTTATAGTCCTAATACTATTAAGATGACTTCACTTAAAACTTGTCTACAAACTTAACATAAAATGTCCTTCCACATCCGTTTGTCAGAATCAAAACGAGATCCAATTATAGGACCGAGGTCGTTGTGCAGAAGTGATACCAAATAAAAGG
Organism: Artemia franciscana; assembly: GCF_032884065.1. Lineage (NCBI taxonomy): Eukaryota > Metazoa > Arthropoda > Branchiopoda > Anostraca > Artemiidae > Artemia > Artemia franciscana. Next base: position 1,115,306 of record NW_027062676.1, read on the forward strand.
AAAAAATTAAGCAACAATTCTATAATGCTCTACTTTTTTGAAACAGTGTCCTTAATCGGTTCGCTTTTACTGTGCCAAAACTCCTAAATTGTTTTGTGTTTTCAGTAAAGTTCTAGTTTTCTATTATCATACAAACATATGGAAATATCATCAGTTGGTTTATTTGCACAAGTTTTATCGAAATATGTTATATAGACTGTGAAGCCATAAAGTTCTGCTATTTGAGATTTAGTTCCTATAGCCAAAGTTTTCTTTAATTACTGTTAGATATAATCAACTCTTTGATTAGACAAATGTGGTTTTTTATTTAATTGGCTTGAAAGTGCTCTTTTATTTATGTTTATTATAATTCTTTCGTTCAACCTGAGGAATGAAACGTTTAACCGGGTTATACAGGCACACTTAATGTCAGCGAATTGTTGTGACATTGTTGTCTTTGAAAGGATACTTTTTAAGTAATTTTAAGATTTTTTTATTATTTTTAGTTTAAGTATATCGTACAGCATGAAACTGCTTGTAGGTACCTAATTCAAAAATCTTTGGTGCTATTTTGGAATTGGAATGATGAAAGCCTGCACAAAAGGACATATATACAACCCGTCAGTTTGTCAACTCTTTATCTATGACTAACAACAGTTGTAGCTATCAAATTTAACTTGCACAAAACCTAGATAACTTAACCCTCAATTCAGCTTTTCAAGTCTGTGTGATTCTGCGCTGTCGAGGTTGTCCCTTGGAGATTTTTGGTCAAAAGTGCTGTAGAGGTCGTCATGAAGAGACGCTGTTATCACCATATGTGCCAGCTGGGGCGAGAATACCTAATTCTCAGTTTTTGCAAAAGGACCAATTATGTGTGTAAAGGACAAGTATTTGTATAAGAACTTGAAGGGATAATACAGCTATGGAAAAAACCGGCTTACAACCACGAGTACATTTCAAGTTGATTTACTAATCAAGTAATGCCACTTTCAAAACACATTATTTACAACAGATATAAGTTGCAACAATCGTAAAAGGATTGGCGATTCAGTCAAGGAACGGTCGCAGATTTTTTTTTTTTTTTTTTTTTTTTTTTTTTTTTTTTTTTTTTTTTTTTTTTTTTTTTTTTTTCTTAGGTGCAGGACAATAATGAGAACAATTTGTTTTGATAATTTTAAAAAGAAGTGCCCAGAAGACAGGGCCGTATCCAGGGTTTTTTTCGAGGGTTTTGTCAGGGAGGGGGTGCAAAACACCTTAAAAACACATCAAAATTTGTCTTTATGCATTTTTATCACGTTTTTGCGAGTCGGACAAATAATTTGGGGGAAGGAATACAAAATCCTAACCTCTCCCCTGAATACAGTCTTGTCAGAAGTACAAGAAAACTTAGGAATACAAGGGTAAAGCCCCCTCGTCCCCCTTAGCACCCCTTTGATTCAGAAACCGGGCTTTTTTGTTCCATGCTCCGTCATTTATGTGTCTCAAAATGCAAACTAGTGTATTTACTCGCTAAGTCCAGAATATGTTTTGATCCTGTCCCTAATCTGATTTGAAAATTATAAAACTTGCAATACTTTTTCAAGGTCAGAAAATCTAAGCAAAATTAATCCGAACTTATCGTGCTGAAATATACACCAATTTCAATTTAATTGTGACGTTAATTTCAAAGGGAGGGGGCTTAAACAAAAAAAGGGAGGTTTACTCTCTACAGCATATTGAAAAGTGACCTATAAATTATCTCATTGGAATTATGAGCAGTCTACGACAAAGCGCGTTGAAATGTCTAAAATAAGCTTAAATTTAGGAAACTTGTGAACAGCCTAATTGACTAAAAAACTAAAAAATGCTATAGCACTATCCATTGTTGTCCCAATAATACATACAGTGGCGTAGCTAGAAAAGAGGGTACAAGAGAGTGCACTTGTTCCTGGGCTTAAAAACTGTTGAGATTCCATTTATATATTCGTGAAATGTTGTTAAGGAAGTAGAGGGGTTAAAAATTGGTATTTTCCAGGCACTAAAAAGACTACCTTGGCCTGTAAATACACACAAGAGTCATTTTGTGTTCCGATATATAGATACGAGGACATAATATTTGATAGCGATATACGGGGCTCAAGAGGGTTCCCTGAATATAAACAAACAGTAATCTTATTTCTTGGTTTTTCCGTTTATAGAAGCCAAAGTTCGAGAAACTTTAGTGTCTACAACTTTTTTTTCTTAGTAAAACATGGGCTCTTCTTGCATTCTAGATAGTCTTGCATTACGGCTAACGAGATATGTTTTTTTTATTGGAAGCCAACATTCTTTAATCAATCACTGACATTCACCTGCATCCATGTGTGTCAACACTATATGTTCTATGGATTTGTTAATGTCAAAATCGATTTTCTTACTATGTTAATGCTGGTCATGTAACAAAAGTAATGACTTTCTGGTTGCTATGACAATATTGCATTGTCAATTAGTAATTCCATTGTAAATAAAATTAAAATAGCCTAGGGAGCGACTTCCTTCATCGAAATCAATGAATATTAAATTAATGCATGGCTCAAGTTTATTTCGTTGGTTTGTATTCTACAATAAAAGATGTCACATTTGGTCAGCAAAAGGAACTAATGAAATCTTCAGGCCTTACCCTAAATATTGCGAAAGCACAAATAATGCGAAAGAACAGGATGACTGGCCCCCAACCCCCTATTGTACTTCCTGGCTGATGGGCCAAGAAACGGAGATCAGAGCCGCCGGTAGGGACTGTAAAGTCTAATGCCGTATCCTTTACTTTTTTTTTCTTTTTTTACCCTAAATATTGTGCTAAAACACTGATGAACTGAGCTGGGTGGGCCCTCACCATTTCTCCAACTAAGATTTCACGCTCTATCATTTAATCAAATGAACAATCTGATGAAACACATTCCGTGAGAATGATCAAGAGGATTCAATAATACTTTGAATTAATTTCTACTTTCAAAAACTATAAAGAAACCAAATTAAAACCAGATTTTTATCCTCCCCCACCCCTGTTTCGTTTGTGTTTCTTCTATTTTTTTAGTTCCTCTTTGGTTTATGCTCATAACGTAACTAGAGTGGGCATAGAGCGTTTCTCCCTTTGCCCCCTAGGGTGAGCTCTGAAAAGCTGTAGCTTAAAGGAATACTGTATATTTTCAAAATGAGCTGTACTTGGGGAGAGAGGCAAAACAAAACTATGTGAACCATGAACCAAAAAGGTAATTAAGTGATGTCATCGTTCCAGCGGAACCAGTCTATGCTGAACTGCCTTGTAGTTGTAGCTAAGCATTAAGAGATAATTCAACACCGGGCTTGGAGACGTTGTATAAGATAATTAAATATAATTTTTTTTTTTAATGAACGTAAGGAGCAACATTAAAACTTAAAACGAACAGAAATTACTCCGCATATAAAAGGGGCTTTTCCTCCTCAACGTCCCGCTCTTTCTCTTAACTCTACTTTTTAAAACAGTAAGAAACTTTAGCGTAAGGAGTGGGGCTTCGAGGAGGAAAAGTCCCTTTTATATACGGAGTAATTTCTGTTCGTTTTAAGTTTTATTGTTGCTCCTTACTTTCATTTAAAAAAAATGTTTTTTTTATTTAATTTCTGGACATTTTTGAATTAATGCATGTTTTGATCTTGGCTCTCCGCACATAAATAATTAAAACGAAATTTGCATATTAATTAATTGCAACTAATCGGAAGATTTTGAGAAAAAAGGAGTGAGGGAGGAGGCCTAGTTGCCCTCCAATTTTTTGATTACTTAAATAGGCAACTAGAACTTTTAATTTTTTACGTACGTTTTCATAAGTAAAAAGTATACGTAACTTACGAATTAACTTACGTAGCGAACTTCTATATTCATATGTTTTTATTGCGTATATGAGGGGGATCACCTCTCGTCGATACCTCGCTCTTTACATTAAAGCTTAAATTCTGTCCCAATTCCTTAAGAATGACCCCTGAATCACAAAGGCCGTAGAATAAATAGTTGAAATTACTAAAAAGAGTTTAGCGTAAAGAGCGAGGTATTACGAGGAGGTAAGCCCCTCATATGCGTAATAATTTCTGTTCGTTTTAAGTTTTAATGCTGCCCCTCACTTTCAGTAGAAAAAACTTTTCATATTTATGTTTTCATTGTTTTTTTAAATAATGCTAGAAATTCGTGCGTCCCCTCCATTGAAAGTTTCTTCCCCCATGAGAAGTTCCTCCATGGAAAGATCCTCCTATGTAACCCACCCCTCAGCTCTCCCCCCAAACCAATAAAATCCCCCTGAAAACGTCCCAGTGCACTTCCCAGTAACCATTACTATATGTAAACACAGGTCAAAGTTTATAACTTGCAGCCCCTCCCACGGAGACTGCGGGGGAGTAAGTCACCCCCAAAGACATAGTTATTAGGTTTTTCGATAATGATGAATAAAATGGCTATCTCAGCGGTGACTTTGGGGAAAAATTAGCGTGGGAGGGGGCCTCCAATTTTTTGGTCACTTAAAAAGGGAACTAGAACTTTTAATTTTCGTTAGAATGAGCCATTTTGCGACATTCTAGGACCACTGAGTCGATACGATCACCCCTGGGAAAAAACAAACAAACAAAAAAACAAATAAACACGCATCCATGATTTGTCTTATGGCAAAAAATGCGAAATTCCACATTTTTGTAGATAGGGGCTTGAAACTTCTACAATTAGGTTCTCTGACACGCTGAATCTAATGGTGTGATTTTCTTTAAGATTGTATCACTTTTAGGGTGTGTTTCCTCCTGTTTTCTAAAATGAGGCAAATTTTCTCAGGCTCGTAACTTTTGATGGGTAAGACTAATCTTGATGAAACTTATATATTTAAAATCAGCATTAAAGTACAATTCTTTTGATGTAACTATTGGTATCAAAATTCCATTTTTAGAGTTTCGGTACCACGAACTGTTTGAAAGTACTAGAAAGCTTTCCGTACTAAATAACTGTTATACGGAGGTTGCGCCTGACATCTAAATGTTCCGCAACTATCTGATGAATGCTGAGATTTCGCAGGATATTACCCTGGTCCACATTGTTTTTCTTGGATAGTCACTGAAATGAAAATAGGCCACTTAGTAAACCATGTATACGTCTTTGCCCACGACAAAAAATTCCATTAGCCGTCTAAAAGAATAAAGACTGTAAACCGTGCTCTCATGTCTCTTCAAGTGCATTCCTCGAAAATTAAAACGTGGATTGTTCAACTTGTCTGTGGTTGGTAAGACTCATTTGACCCCACTCTAAAGGTGTAGAATAAAGCTAGTGGGACAGAATTTAGCGTTCTATATGAAATGTCGTCGTAGTCCCCTTGTCACATAGGATGCACCTATAGATTTCTCTTTTGCGAAAACATGCACCTATTGTACCTCCAAGTACAATATCGGTAGTGCATGCTGGCAGAAAAAAAATACTTTGGATTGACTTTCATACTTTCAAGAAATAAAGAAAAACCTAATTGACTCCGTATTTTTCTCCTCCCCTCCGCCTCTATTGGGTATGTCTTTCTTCAGTCTTTTTTATTTTAAGCTTTCTAAAGAAATAACATTTAGAAATATAAAGCGTGAATCCGCAAACAGACTAGTTGTTTACTCCGGTGTTACTAAACTATATAATCATGGCTACTGACAAACAAATAAAGGGTAAATTTAACAGATGTATTTATCCCCCCCCCCAAGCTACCATGAAAGCAAATGCACTATACAGAAGTCAATTTTCCCCCAGCGTCTGTCTCCTCAGTCCTGTTTAGTAATTATTATTTAAATTAGAATAAATTCTGGTTTGAAATGAATATCAACATGACAACTTAATACTCAGATGACAATCTGTGTCGTTTCAATATGCATGCCTCAATCAAGGCCTTATTAAGGCTCGGGTTTTACCCACAGACTACTTCCTTACACATTTTGTGAAACCCATTCTCAGAATAAATTAAAAAAGAAATCTATTATTTTTTTTTCCTTTTTTTATTAAAAAAAATGCAAATTATTCTAGGAATAACCTGGATATGCCAAGTGGCTTAAGTCCCCTTTCGTCCTACAATTGGTGAAATGGTAAACTGGTTACCATTAAAAATGGTAACTTGGACGATGCCGGCTGCAATAAACTGCGTTTTTGTAAGTCTTTTATAGACGTTGTTAAGTGACGAGTTGGACAGTAACTGCATTCTTTCATTTGGCATTTTACATACTGATTAACCAGGGATTCAAATAATACTGCGATAATTTACACCATCTTGAATCACAGCAACCTTCATCAGCGGTTACCTAACTTTGCCGGTTTCTTACAATTGCCTGCTGATATTCCTCCCCAGGGGTTGTCATTCCAAGTTAGACCACCCAACGCTGAAAACTGGGTGGCATGCTTTTCCAGGGAGATTCGACATTACAGGTGATTACAAACGATGAAGTAAAAAGCAGTTTGAAGCTAAAAAGGCGCTGAATTATCGCCATTTCGACTTATAACTTTCTATTATGTATTGTCTGACGTCTTGTAAAAAACTATACAAGCCTTCAAGATTGAGCGTGCATTCGAGTACACGTTCACGAGAATGGGCGTTAAATAAATGAGTCGTAATAAAAGACTACTATTATTTCAACATAAGCAACATCGTAAAATAGAATCTATTCGTCATCCTATGCATGTACAAGATGAATTCATTATTTTGAACCTGACAGTATCTGCATTTGTGGAAATTAATCATCTTTGAACATAGAAATTGCGAATTCCTTGAGCAGTGTAAGGAGATGGTAGCTTCTCAAGCAACCCAGCCATAGTTAGTGACTCTCCCTTTAAATCTACTTACTGGGAAAAAACCCACTGACAGGAATTCAAGAACAGAATAATAGATATATAATCATCATTGTTGTACCGATGGGAAAGGCCTATATGGAGTTAAGCGTCCACTTAGGACGACTTTCATTTTTTAGAAAATAAATTCTAACGCAATAAAAAAAGATGGAATAATCTGGAATTCTATAAAAATAAATGGAATGGAGAGAGGGTGTTCATTCTCCGTAAACAAAAAAAATGTATCAACTGACAAACATTTTGTATTTATTTCTGACAAGTCATCATCAGCGTAAGAAAAAATGGAGGCACAAAAAAACTATCAATGCAAAGCTCATTCTAGTAATTTAAGCCTTTGGGGGTTGCGTGAGCTGCTGGTACAGCTTCTGGTTTTCAAGAAGATTCAAACATAATAAATTGTTTGAAGAAACAGATTTAAAAGAAATAAATCACTGATGAAAATTTACCACAGATGGGACTAATAAAACTAAAATGACCAGTTTTATGGATAGGATTACATCGATTTACAGATGTCACGAAAAACAGTTTCTAGAAGTTTAAGCAGCATTAAATGTTTTCGCATTCCAATATAAAATAATGTTTCCATTAAAGAGCAAATGATACTCAGCCGATTTTTTAGGAGGGTTTTGAGAGCATCATTATTACGGGGTTCGGGACCACCCTTATTTGTGATAGATTACTTTCATTTAAATCGAATTTCTGTTCATTTTTTAGTGATATCATTTTGAATTTATTGATAGCAGTGAGGCTGGCTAATTTTTTCATTAAAAATTTCAGTTCATGCTGATTAAATGAAGAACTGGGTACAAGCTGTCGTTTTGATACTTGTTATGACAAGAGATGCCACAGAATGGTTGCCACCAGCTTGAAGTCTCGGAGCCTGCCACCTGAGAGTCAAATCTTTGGAAAGAAGCATATTGTTGTAACATAAAACTTTCGATAGACTTTTTTTCTGAACCGACAGAAACTTAAAACTGTAAGTACCCCTTATAAAGGGACTCTAAAGCAAATAAAAATTAGTTTAGCTTGTGGACATGGACCCTCCCAAAAATATGACTCAAAAACGGGCTAAATTTGTTCTTTTAATACGTCCTTCACGTCCATTAATACGTTCATTTCTTCTTTTAATACGTACTTACGTCCTTCAGCCAAGAGTACCCTACCCTAATTACACAAGAAATACAGAAAGAAAATGTGTTTGTTGAGAAATATGTGCCGGAAAAAGAACAAAAAATCTGATTGTTTGGCCAACAACCCGCAAATAAGCGCCTGAAAATGGTACAAAATTTGGGTAATTGTATGATATACACCCTACCAAATGTTATTCTAATATAATACTCTGTGGCAGAATCCTAATTAAATATATCTTGAAACATATATGTTACTATTTTAATAGTAACATATAAATATAATATTATAGAAGCAAATTTAGGCTATATATTTGCACGTTAGTTGGGGGGTACGGGTAAAGTATAACGGGTCCGTATCCCTAGTGTGTTGGGCACAATCATTCTGCATATTATGTAGTAAGATTTGTTTTCTAACTTCACACTCTCCAAATACTTTACCCCCATCCCCCCACCCCTGATGTGTAATTATATAATAAAAATTATATATTTTCCATATATTCTATCACTTCTCTTTGTCTTGTCTCACGCTAAGCTGAAAGAAACTGTTTAGAAAAACGGTCTTCTAATACGTCAAATGAACAAATTGAGCGGTAGAGCGTATATCGTACAAGTACCAAAAATTGTTTCAGACTGTTCGGGATAACGATCTGTTGTAAGGAGCGACCCGGCTCAATAGTAACCAAAACTCTAAAAAACGGTATTTGGATACTAATAAATACATCAAAAGAATCATATTTTTATGCTGGTTTTAAATATATAAGTTTCATCAAATTTAGTGTTACCCATCAGAAGTTACGAGCCTGAGGATATCTGCCTTATTTTGGAAAATAGGTTGAGATACCCCTTAAACGATACCCTCATAGAATCTTAACGAAAAGCACCACCATCACAGTCAGCGTATCAGAGAACCCTACTGTTCAAGCCCCTATCTGCAAAAATGTGGAATTTTGTATTTTCTCCCAGAAGACCGATCACGGGTGTGTGTTTATTTGTTTTTTGTTTTTTTTTTTTCAGGAGTGATCGCATCGACCCAGTGGTCCAAGGAGGTCGCAAAGGGGCTAATTCTAACGGAAATTAAAAGTTTTATTGCCCTTTTAAAGTTGCAAAAAAATTGGAGGGCACTTAGGCCCCTCCCACACTCATTTTCCCCCAAAGTCACCGGATAAAAATTTTGAGATAGCCATCTTATTCAGGATGGTCGAAAAACTTAATAACTATGTCTTTGGGGATGACTTTTTCCCGTACAGTCCCCAGGGGAGGGGCTGCAAGTCATAAACTTTGACCATTTTTACATATAGAAATGGTTATTGGGAACTGTAAAGACATTTTCAGGGGGATTTATTATGGTTGGGGGAGGGTCGAGGGGAGGGGGTTACGTGGGATTATTTTTCCATAGAGACTTTATCATAGGGAAAGAGAAATTCCATGAAGGGGGAGCAGGATTTTCTAGTATTCTTTAAAAAAATCAATAAAAAAATAAATATAAAAAAGTTTTTTCAACTGATGTAAGGAGCAGCATTAAAACTTAAAAAGAACAGAAATTTTTACGCAAATGAGGAGGTTTATCTCCTCCTAAATACCTCGCTCTTTACGCTAAAGTATTTTTCGTAATTTCAACTATTTATTCTACGACCTTATTGATTCAGAGGTCATTCTTAAAGAATTGGGATACAATTTAAGCTTTAGTTTAAAGAGCGAGATATTGACGATGGGGCGAACCCTTTCATATGCGTAATAAAAATATACGAATATAGAGGCTCGTTACGTAATTTAATTCGTAAGTTACGCATATTAATCACTAGTAAAAACGTTTGTAAAAAAAAATAAAAATTCTAGTTGCCTTTTTAAGTAGCCAAAAAATTGGAGGGCAAATAGTCCTCCTATCCCACCCTTTTTTTCTCAAATCGTCCGATCAAACCTATGAGAAAGCCATTTAGCCACAAAAAAAATGATGTGCAAATTTCGTTTTAGTTATTCATGTGCGGAGAGCCAAAATCAAAACATATATTAATTAAAAAACGTCCAGATACTAAATTTAAAAAAAACAAGTTTTTTCAACTGAAAGTAAGGAACGACATTAAAACTTAAAGCGAACAGACATCACTTCATATATGAAAGGCTACTCCCTCCTAAACGCCCCACTCTTTACGCTAAACCTTTTTATTGTTTCAAAAACTAGAGTTGTGATAAAGGGTCAAACTTTAGCGTAAAGAGCGTGGCGTTTAGGGGGGAACAGCCCCTTTTATTTACGGAGCAAATTCTGTTCAACATGCAATCCAGACCAATCCATAATTAAGACTTTAGTGTAAATAGCGCGGTGTTTTGGAGGAGTAATCCTCTCATATTCGTAAGAAATTTCTCTTCGTTTTATTTTTTATGATGCTCCTTACATTCAGTTGAAAAAACCTATTTTTTTATTTAGTTTCTGATCGTTTTTAGATAATGGCAGGAAATCTGGCTACTCCTCCATGGAAAAATCCCTCCTCCCCAAAGATTTATTCTCTAGACAGTTCAATCCTTGCGAAAATTACCTTGGACAATCACCCATAACATCTCCACGCGTATATTTGAGATGGAAAATAGTAAGCAATACATAAAAAGAATTTCGTACAGGAATTCTGACAAATTTTCCCACTGTAAAATTTCCTCTAAAAAATTCACCCCTTAGAAACTTCCCTTCCCACGTAAAATTATTCTCTTGGAAAATCCTCCCAGCGGAAAATCCCCCCCCCTTCGGAAAATGTATGCTTACTTTCCAATAACAAATACTATACGTAAACAGTAGGCAAATTTTGTAATTCAAAGACCTTTCTCCAGGGACTGTAAGAGGGTCATGATATCCCCATAGGTATAGTTATTCGGCCTTTCAGAAAGGCTGAGTAAAATTGCAATCTCGAAATTTTGATCAGAAGTGCCCTCCAATTTTTTTGGTCACTTAAAAATGGCACTAGTGCTTTCAATTTCCGTTTGAGTAAGCCTTCTCACAAAATACTAGGACTACTGGGTCGATGCAATCACCCCTGGGAAAAACAAACAAAAATAACAACAAACAAATAAATAAACACACATCCGCGATCTTTCATCTGGCGGGAAACACAAAATTTCATATTTTTCCAGATGGGTGCTCGAAATATGCGCTGATCTGATGGTGTGATCTTCATTAAGATTATATGGCTTTTATGGGGTGATTTCCCCTTTTTTCAAAATTCAGCAAATTTTCTCAGACTCGTAATCTTTTATGGGTAAGATTAAACTTATGTAAACTTATATATTTGAAATAAACATCAAACTTCAATTCTTTTGATGTATCTATTGGTATCAAAATTCCGTTTTTTAGTGTTTTGGTTACTATTGAGACGGATCACTCCTTACTTACAGTTCGTCACCACGAACTGTTTGATAATTTCAGGCTGGTTAATTTTTGACTTGATGATTTATTGTAATTTCTGTTTGTTTTGGGTTTCATGTATTTTCTGATGATTATCTGTTCGTTTTAAGCTTGAATTACATAAAAAAACTAGTTTTTTTAACTGAAAGTAAGGAGAGACATTAAAACTTAAAACAAACAGAAATTACTCCGTATATGAAATGGGTTGTCCCCTCCGCAATCCCTCGCTCTTTACGCTAAAGCTTTTAATTGTTTTAAAAAGCAGAATTGTGGCAAAGAGTCAAACTTATTAGTCAAAGTTATTATGGTTTTTGACTATGCGGAACAAAATGGCTATCTCAAAATTTTGATCTGTTGACTTTGGAGAAAAATGAGCGTGGGAGGGGGCCTAGGTGCCCTCCAATTTTTTGGTCACTTAAAAAGGGCACTAGAACTTTTCATTTCCGTTAGAATGAGCCCTCTTGCAACATTCTAGGACCACTTGGTCGATACGATGACCCCTGGGGAAAAGAAAAAAAAAAAAAAACAAATAAACACGGACCCGTGATTTGTCTTCTGGCAAAAAATACGAAATTACACAAAAGATAGGAGCTTGGAAATTTCGCTATAGGGTTCTCTGATACGCCGAATGCGATGGTGTGATTTTCGTTAAGATTCTGTGATTTTAGGGGGTGTTTTCCCCTATTTTCTAAAATAAGGCAAATTTTTTCAGGCTCGTAACTTTTGATGACAAAGACTAACTTTGATGAAACTTATATATTTAAAATCAGCATGAAAATCTGATTCTTTTGATGTATATTTTAGCATCAAAATTCCGTTTTTTAGAGTTTCGTTTACTATTGAGCCGGGTCGCTCCTTACTACAGTTCGTTACCACGAACTGTTTGATTATTATTTGACTTGATTTCTGCTTATCTTTGGTTTAATTTATCTCTTCACTTTTCATTGAAAAGGTCTTTTACCATTATTTTTTTTAATTGATCATAAATTAAATCCGAAACGAGCACAAATCGCAATGAATAAATAATGAACTCGAAAAAGAACATAACTTAAACTAAAGTCAAACTTTTAAAAAGGGTATTGATATTATAATAAAAAAAAACATATTGTTCGAAATACATCTTGTTTTCAAAAAACTGTATAAACTACTCTTACCTTTCCAGAGCTAGGAGGCCCCTGTTTAATTTGAGGTTCTGTTTGTTTTTGGTTAGACAAGAGTATTCATTTTAGTTTCTAATTATTTTAGGTTTTGTTTATTCAACTGTAACAGTTCCTGTTTGTAAGCTTTACTTCGTAAATGAATTTACCTGTGCTCGTTATAGGTTTAAAACCATTCTTCATGGTTCCTTGAAAGCAGAGAACGATTTTTTCAGCAAATGCAACTTAACAGCGACATTCAAACTTAAAACGAACAGAAATTATCCAATATATATATATATATATGATATATATATATATATATATATATATATATATATATATATATATATATATATATATATATATATATATATATATATATATATATATATATATATATGTGTGTGTGTGTGTGTATATACCGTTAAGTTTCCCTCCCTGTTCACCCTAAAGCTTCAAAATATTAGAGATACTAATTGTTCTCTCAATAAAGTGCAGCCTAAATTTTAGAGTAAAATATCTTATCCAGTTTCTTTTTGTCACTAAGTAGTCACAAGCTGTTCCAACGAACAAATAGAATCTGAGGAGGAAATGGAATTTTAAACTGTTAAAATGTCTCGAATGAATTAGCGAAACTTACTCTTTTATATTTCAGAATAACGGCATGATTTTTTTTGCGGCTAAGAGTGAGTATTTTTTTTAAGGGGAAAGGGGGATAGTCCAAATATGGATAGTTGGTTGGACATTACAATTTTTAACAGAAACTTAAATAGCAATAAGAGGACTACCTGAATTGCCTTTTGATTTGGAGCAAATGGAAAGAGAGCCTCTGAATCACTCTTCTCCTAATTACCCAGTTTTATAGTACATTACTTTTCCATTTTTATTGGATTTACGTATGTTATATTAAAAAAAAACTCGCCTGCTTTGTATTTTTCTAATCTACCACCTTCCACCTTTATTCGGATAAATGACATCGTACACGCCTGTCTATGGTTGTATTACTAGATTTTATTAAGCCTAGATACTTTTCATCCATCACATATAAGGTCCATATCGTACGTGGTTGCGATTTCAAAAGAATGGAAATTCAAGGAGAATGCTTCTCCCCTCTAGAAATTCCTCCTGGAAAATTGTCTCCTGCTGAATCCCCCGCCCCCTCCACGCATTAATAAGAATCGTATTTCTAAATTTAAAATTAATTGACAAATTTACCTGAAAAATAGAACTCTCGTACAATTCTATCCCCCCCCCTCAGAGAAATCTCTTCATGTGGATAATTTCCACTACGTAAATTTCTGCCCTGTGTATAATTTCCCTGCAAAAAACTCTCCCAAGGAAAATTCCTCCTTAGTCTTCCCCCTTAGACTTCCCCCCCAAGGCAAATTTCTCCAATATATGCAAAAAATCCTCACTGAGAACCTCCCCCACTCAAGAAAAAACTCGCCCCCTCCCCCCCCCCCCGACTATTATCCCTGGAAAATTTTTCCCACATACAAAATAATGATCTAATTTTCATATTTAAAAATGTTTGAAAAAACTAGGTTAGGATTATTAATTTTACAGTTGAGGTGTCGTTTTACATTTGATATCTATCAAATATGTATATTTTGAAAGAAAGCAATTGCCAAGCATTTATTTTCGGGGGCTCTTATTTGAGTCAGCAGAAAAAAAAAATATTCGAAAGATTAAGAGGACCTTGAGGGGAGGGACATAGAAAAAATTATAACTAAAACCTTCACTATAGCGTACTCAACATTTTTAAAAGTTTCTTGGCGATCGGATGAGCACAAGTGTACTAAAGCACACAGGATGCAGACATGCGCATATTCTAATCCCTCCCCCTTTTGCCAAATAAATTGCATCTTACGTGCCTGTCTGTGTCTGCTAGGTTGTACAAGCCCATATTTAAATGCATCCATTTTCAGCAGATTAACGACGCCCCAGATTTCCAATATCATCGGCATCTTCTGAGAAGAATCATCAGATGAAAGAGAATGCAAGCGAGATTATAAGTTAAGCTGACAACTTGAAGTTCCATTTAATTGAATGATTCAAAATGAAATTGATTCGCTCCTGCTAAGCCAAACCAGATGAGGATAATTGGGTTGTCTTGCCGACTCGAGCTCCAGATTATAGTATTGATTTTTTCCTTATAATAAAAAAAACTAAGTTTTTTAGCTGAAAGTAAGGAGCGACATTAAAACTTAAAACGAACAGAAATTACTCCGTATATGAAATGAGTTGTCCCCTCCACAATCCCTCGCTCTTTACGCTAAAGCTTTTAATTGTTTTAAAAAGTAGAATTGTGGCAAAGAGTCAAACTTTAGCGTAAAGAGCGAGGGATTGTGGAGGGGACAACTCATTTCATATACGGAGTAATTTCTGTTGGTTTTAAGTTTTAATGTTGCTCCTTACTTTCAGCTAAAAAACTTAGTTTTTTTATTTAAATTTCTGAACGTTTTTGAATTAATGCATGTTTGGTTTTGGCTCTCCGCACATAAATTATTAAAATAAAATTTGTATATTAATTCTTTTTTTTGGCTAAATGGCTTTCTCTTAGTTTTGATCAGACGATTTTGAGAAATAAGGGGTGGAGAAGGAGGCCTAGTTGCCCTCCAATTTTTTGGTCACTTAAAAAGGCAACTAGAACTTTTAATTTTTAATGAACGTTTTTATTAGTAAAAAATATACGTAACTTAAGAATTAACTTACGTAACAAACTTTCATAACCTTATTTTTTTATTATGTATACGAGGGGGTTTGTACCCTCGTTAATACCTCGCTCTTTACACTAAATCGTAAGTTTTTTCCCAATTCTTTAAGAATGACCCCTGAATCAGAAAGGCCGTAGAATAAATAGTTGAAATTACTAAAAATACTTTAGCATAAAGAGCAAGGTATTTATCTCCTCCTAAATACCTCGCTCTTTATGCTAAAGTATTTTTAGAACCCCTCATATGCGTAATAATCTCTGTTCATTTTAAGTTTCAATGCTACTTCTTCCTTTCATTTGAAAAAACGTTTTCATGTTTATTTTTCATTGTTTTCTTATAGTAATGCTAGATAATCCTGCGCCCTTGTCATTGAATTTTTCTTCCCCCATGACAGATTCCTCCAAGGAAAGATCCTCCAACATAGCCCCCCCCCCCTCAGCCCCACCCCCAAACAAAATAAAATCCCCCTGAAAACGTCTGTACACTTCTCAATAACCATTACTATATGTAAACACTGGTCAAAGTTTGTAACTTGCAGCCCCTCCCCCAGGGATTGTGGGGGAGTAAGTCATCCCCAAAGACATAGTTATTATGGTTTTCGACTATGCTGAACAAAATGGCTATCTCAAAATTTTGATCCGTTGACCTTGGGAAAAAAATGAGCGTGGGAGGGGGCCTAGATTCCCTCCAATTTTTTGGTCACTTAAAAAGGGCACTAGAACTTTTCATTTCCGTTAGTATGTGCCCTCTTGCGACATTCTAGGACTACTTGGTTGATACGATGACCCCTGGGGAAAAGAAAAAAAAAAAAAAAACAAATAAACACGCACCCGTGACTTGTCTTCTGGCAAAAAATACAAAATTCCACATTTTTGTAGATAGGAGCTTGAAACTTCTACAGTGGGGTTCTCTGATACGCTGGATCTGATAGTGTCATTTTCGTTAAGATCCTACGACTTTTACGGGGTGTTTCCCCAAATTTTCCTAAATAAGGCAAATTTTCTCAGGCTCGTAACTTTTGATGGGTAAGATTAAACTCGATGAAACTTATATATTTAAAATCAGCATTAAAATGCGATTCTTTTGATGTAGCTATTGATATCAAAGTTCAATTTTTTAGAGTTTTGGTTACTATTGAGCCGGGTCGCTCCTTACTACAGTTCGTTACCACGAACTGTTTGAAAACCACTTGTTTGGTCTGCAATTAATGCAAAATTAATTCAATATTAGAACCAACGTTATGCTAGAATGTATGGTAGGTCTTATTTGATGGGGTTGAATATTTTGTTTTATGGCACAGACCAATGAGGTACGGTGTAAAATAGTGTGAAATGGTAGAGCTTGAAAGTAGATAGACAGTAAGTGAAGTGTTCTGGGTCTTTTTCTACTTTTTTCATTAATTTAAGTATCTTTTCTAATTGGAATTGTATTAATATGGGTTAAATGTATGAGCGTAAGGTTTTACGCTTAAGAACTATAATGTTCTATTGTAATTAAAATTTCATGCAAAATTCATATATTTCACCGAAATTTTTGATTAGCCTTAGTTTTGTGCTGTAATATTTTCATAATATTTTTACTAAAAATTCGGGATGGATGATATAGATTTAAACTTTGTGCTATTTGGACTTTCATTATGTTAACATATGGCATTTATAAATGGTAATGTGATTTTTGTAAAAAAAAATCAATCATTAAGCAGTTTCGTTAGTACTCAGAGCAGGGGAGTGGGATCAGAACAGGCATGGTCTGGGGTCTAGGGCTCTCTATCTCCTCAGTCACGCAGAACAATCGGAAAGATACACACAGGCAGCCGAGGAATGGGCTTCTCAGCATATAATCTGCCCATACGGGCTACCCAGCGCAAAATTTGAAGTTGGCTTACCTCTCCTACAACAAAACTGTCCCAAACGGTTTTAACTCAATCCCCTAGCTGTGAGACAAAACATGGTAGAAATACTAAACTATAACTTTGGAAATAGTCATTTACAGAATATAATCAAATTTGTCTTCCATCTACTGGGGTAATAGGGTCTAATTAATGTTTTCTCTACAAATAAAACTTTCACCCAATAAGGAAAAAAACCTTCGATGCTTTGCTTTTTACTGACAGAAAAAAAAAGTCTAACGTTGGGTTTAAACTACGACCCCGGGACTGGAAAATCCTCTATTATCTAATCTAGTCTCATCCTCTACCATTTAGTCTTTACCATCTAGGCTCAAGGGTAGATCTAGAGCAAATCTTGGGGTGGGGAGGCAATGTGACAAGGGTACCAATAAGCAAAATCTGGGGGGGGGCAAGAGTGCGAATAATTGACCAAATTGACAAATTTATTTTTAAAAAAAGAGTAAAAACAGGAAAAAACAAGGAATGAGGGCACCAGAAAAGATCTTGGCGGGCCTCCCTCCCTACTCTATACAGTTACCGACATTACCAATTATATTTAGATAAATGTATAAATATTGTTCTACGAAACGCAATTGAACTTAAAGAAAAATATCCAACAATTAATCTAAATGGTCATGTCAGCTGCTTTGTTTTCATGGATAATAAATTGGAGGGCGTGGCTCATCCTATGAAATAGCTCTAATTTGTTTGATCTTTCATTGCGTCAATGTATACAGACACGATTGCTAAAATTATCACTATTCCTAATTCCAAGGTATACACATTCAAGCCGACAAATAAGGAGGACAATATTTTTAAAAGATACATTGTAGCTACCGCTTATTCACATTCATTTATCTCTGCTCAAGGTAAGAAATTTCGGACTCTTGTCTTTCTCTTAGACAACTTGTATTATTGTTATTTAATTACAATTTAAAACTTACCAGATTACTGGTCAAGTAAGTTCAACCGTATTTCCGCGTTAATTTTGTCGGTAGAGTTATGATATAGCCGACCCTAGCTGTAAAGTTAATCCCAAGATAGGTATAGGACTAAGGTGAGTCCTTTCTGTCAAACAGAATCATAAAAAGCTAAAGAAGATGATGATTACTAAACCATATCAAGTTTCGGAATGGGAATTCAAAGCCACATACGTGGTAGTTATGCATGTCATAACCATAAAACAGATTTAAGTTATTGCAATATCCATCAATGAATGGAGCTATTATTCCAAAATGGATTTGAGTGGAATTTTAAGTAAAATGTAAGGATAGTCAATAGTAAATAAAAGAACTAACGACATAATAAAATGAATATTTATAGTTGTCTGTCTGTTTTTAAATATGAAGATTCCTTTGCCTTTCAACTGTTGATGGTTTCATCCGTTTAAATGCATCTATAGGTTGATGAACGTATTGGTGTAGTACAGGCGAGGTTTAAACAAAACTTTTTGAAGTAAAAGAATTTATAGGAACTAGATTTGCCTTTAAGGTGACAATAGTTAGTATTTTTAAAAAAGGGAAAAACAAGGGTGCATGTATGTGCATCGTATAAGCTCATGCTTTGTTTTCCCTTTTTTGTGTGTATGAAAAAAAGAAGATAATAAGAAGTGGTATAATTTCATTGGATTGGTAATCAGAATTTCTAGAGGCCTTTTTAAGATTCAGAGCTAGTGGAGGGCATCTACCCCCCCCCCCAGCATAAACACACATTTCGTAATGTCCCGAAATTCATCTAATTGAAATTATAAGATTTTGAGATAGTAATTTTGTTCAGCTTAGTTGAAAGGTTCTGGTAATATTTTTTAAAGATGAAAATCACCCCATAGCCCTCAGGGCAATAGTTTTAAGTTATTCCCTGGGGGCATATAAGGTTTTTGTAGAAAGGTTGGTCTGATATACTTCCGATATAAATCGGTGAAATCTCCTGATATAATTTCGGTTCTCAATGGAAAGTTAATTAGAAGTTTTAGTGCCCTTTTAAGAGTCAAAGTGATCAGAGGGCAGCTATCCCCCCAGGTCATCTTTTCCCGAAATACAGAAAATATAAATTTTGAGATAGCCATTTTATTAAAAAATAGTCCTAAGATGATACAACAAGGCTTTTGGGGTTGTTACAAACCACCAGAGCCTGGGGGCAAAGGCTGTAAAATATACCCCGGCGTCAGTTAATATCTCAAAAGTTTGTTTGGATGTTTATTTTTAGGAAATGATGAGTGTTGGGGGGGGGCTGATTGCTCTCAAATCACTTTTGATTCTTAGAAAGGGCACTATAACTTCCAAATTCAAATCAAATGAGCCCCATTGGAAGTTTATACGACAACCCATTCCATAAGAACCTTATATACCCCTAGGGCATAATTTACAGTCCTTGCTCCAAGGATATGGGGCATTGTGTTAACCATGGAAGCATTGTTATATGTTCTTTGGACTATTTCTTTTAGAATGGATATTTCACAGTTTTCATCAGATGCGTTTCATAAAAGAGGGGTAGTTAGGTGGGGGGGGGGGGTATTTGACTTCCATCACTTTTGACTCTTAAAGGGGAGCTAGATCTTCAAATTTTCAAACAAATAAGCTACCTCTAAAGTTTATGCAGCCATCCCTTCCATAAAGACCTTAAATGACGCCGGGGTATGGATCATCTGTATCAAGTTGGAACATCGGGTGTTGAAGGGGATGTTGAAGAAAAAAGAAAAGATGATTTGTGCATACTGCTGCTAATGCTACTATTGCCAGTACAACTATTGCTACTACACAAGCTAAAGGTGTTAAAGTGAAGCTTTCAAAAATATTTTGGAAGATATTAAAAATAAATCAAAACGAGCTATGATCATGTAGATTGTCAAAATGGTGACAAAGCAATATCACAATAGCGGCTTACATTATTAAGTTAGACCTTCAAGGGTAAATTGTGGCAGATTTTGGACTAACCAGTAGATACTGTGTATACTTTTAATACTACTTCTACGGTTACTGTAACTAATGGCACTAAGGGAAATAATTCTAAAAACTTAGGGAACGTTCAGGGGTAGTTTCAATTAAACAAAAAACTAAATGCATACCTGCATTAAAAGGAGGGAGTAACCCTCCTTCTAGAAGGGAGTAACCCACTCATATGCGAAATAATTTCTGTTCGTCTTTATTTTTAATGTTGCTCCTTACTTTCAGTTGAAAAAACCTGTTTTCCAATTTAATTTCTGATCGTTTTGAAATAATTCCAAGAACTCTCGAGAGTTGAAACACCGCTCGAGAAAATGATCCATGAACAGTCCTTCCAACACAAAATCCCCATGTGAAAATTCTCCCCCCCCCCGACAACCTGTCTTTGCTCAAAAACGCCCCTGGTAATTTTTTGCGGATGATTTCACCCTAGATATTCTCCTTAGTATACTTTCATTTGAAATTTTGTTTGACAATTTTTGAGGAAAAAGGGTCGCAGGAGGGGGCTGGTTGCCCTTCAATCTTTTTTGTCGCTCAAAAAGGGCACTAGAACTTTTAATTTGTTTAGTATAAGCCCTAAGCCAATATTCTAGGACGATTGGTTCAGTATGATCATCCCTGGGGAAAAACAAAAAAACAAAACAAATAAAAGTGCTCTTGATCTTTGTTCTGGCAAAGTACACAAAATTCCTCATTTTTGCAAATGAGAGCTTCAAACTTTTTGGGGTGCCTCCCCCTTTATAAAAATCAGGCAAATTTTCTCATACTTGTAAGTTTTGACTGGTAGTAGTAAACTTAATAAATCGTATATATTTGGAATCCGCACAAAATTCTATTCTTTTGATATGTTGATTGATAACGAAAGTCCGTTTTTAGGGTTTCGGTTACAATTGAGTCGAGTGGCTCCTTACTTACAGTACCTTACTATGAATTGTTTGAAAAGCATCATTGGGACGGAGTTGCCGTATTTCCACATTAAAACTCTTTAACGTAAGCTAATTAACGTAAGAATGTAAAACCGACGACAATTAGTCAGCTTATCCACCTACTATTATTAACAATTAATCCACCGATTAGAGACGTGTTTATATTCTTTCGGATCTTAAGTAAAACAGTGTAAACCACTGTTATCCAATTGGACATGAGTAGTATCCTTTCAATTGGTACAAGGGCAACTCTATCCCGGTGTACTATCGGAGCTGCCAGTCCCTTGTATCCACCTATACTCCTACATTTCTTGGAAACGTCGCTGGTCATGTTTATTTTCTCGGTGAAACAATACAACGGATACTACGACAACCCTTTGCGTACCATTATGTTATCTGAGCTTCTGGTGATAAGAACATTCTCGGAAATATCACTTTGAATGCTTAAATGTTTAATATAAGGAATGGGAAGTTATTATCAATAGTTAAATTGAGTTTTATCGAGCAACATGTCTAAAAGAAATTTTGACGAGGACTGTAATATACAAGAGGTTCGCAATCTGTATATTTTTTGTTTCACAAAGTCTTTTTGACACTATTTTTCACAAAGTCTTGGTTTATCAAAAGATATTTACATTTCTTTTAGTTACGGAATTGTACGTCTATCATCTTTAGTTTTAAAATTAGCCCACCCAACTAGCCATTCTTGGGATATATAATTCAATCCATGGAATATTTTGAGCCAGGACTTTCAGGGGATGGTAAAGAACAATATCAAAATTAAAAGGAGCCTTTACCGAACTGTATGTGTGTATATCATATAAAATCACTAGTTTTGAAAGAAACACCCCTCTCTACTAGCCATCCTTTGACTATTGAATTCAATTCGTGAAA
>NW_027062676.1:1439643-1516584 GCF_032884065.1 Artemia franciscana
AGATAGAACCCACCAAAACACCAAATTATTCCAAGCAATATAATTGTTAAGCACTATATACTGATACTAACATTTTGATATTAACAGTACTGAACTGACATTCATTCAGTGAACATCTGTATTTGCATAATACAATTTTCAGCCGGATTAACTGTGACAAGTAAATTCTTTGATATTTTTTCAATGAATTCGGAGTAATAGCATCGTTTTTGCGAGCGCTGTACAAAATTGGATGTGAATTATCTTGGGCGTTTATCTATTTTTTGAAAATTATAAACATTATTGAAAATAAATATGGTTAAGAAAAGCGAGAAGCGATCAAGACAAAGTGATTTAGAGGATTCAAGAGGATCCACAGAGCCGACTAATAATATCTCAAAGTTAGATAAAATCCTTGAAATAGTCGAAGCAATTAAAAATGATGTCTTAGAAATAGAAATGGAAATCGTTGACACTAAATCTGGTTTAGAGTCCCTAAAATCTCGCGTGGAAGATCTAGAATTAGCAAAAACGGCCCAAGAAAATGAATTATCTATTATCAAGCAGGAAATATCGGCATTACGAAACCAAATTGAAAAGGAGCCTGGTTTGGGTGAATTAGCATCTAGAGTCCTTGTGTTAGAAAATATGAATAGAAGAAGGAACGTTATTATACGGAACATTAAAAGTGAATCTAAATCAAGGGCTAAAGACTATGTTGATACCTTACTTTCCCACCTTGGATTTAATATCCGATTTGAGCTACTTGAGTTTACGGATAGAAATATCAAAATCCAGCTTCAGGATGATAAGGACAAATTCTGTATGCTTCAGGAAAACAAGAAATTACGTGAAAACCCGTTCGAAAGAGGAGCCGGACGTGAATCCCCTTATATCTATCTATATGACAGATGATGTGACAAAAGGAGTTCGTGACACTCGCAATTCCCTTATAATTAAACAAAAAGAATTTAAAGTAAGGGGAATTAGTGCTTGGATCCCCCCAGTGGTCCCACCTGTATTGTGCTTAATTGATAATGAAGAAAAATTAAAGCTTAAGTGGTATAAAGTCCTGTAAGTGAGATACATGTATGAGAAATAGATATAAAGATAGAAATAGTCGCTTAGTATTTTTTTAGTGGATTTATAGTTTAGGATGAGTATTTGTGATTTATTTATTGGATTTATGACTGTAGTTGGCCTATGATCTAGCTCATGTATCCATGTTAAATTGCGCTCGCCTTCATATGATGATACGAATAATGGCTGAAATAAATAAGAAGCCAAGAAGAGATTATGTTCTTCTTTTTTTCCTTTTCTTTTTTGTTGCTGTTGTTATTCTTATTTCTATTTTGGCCTATTGCTATTACTACAACAGGCCTATTGCTATTTTATCACCTGTTTCTAAAGTTTTTGAAAAGATAATAAAGAGTAGATTTACTTCATTTCTGGTAAAGAATAATTTTTTTTTTTCTCCCAATCAGTTTGGTTTCTTGCGTGGTAGATCAACAGAGCAAGCAGTAGCTGCTTTACATAATTTCTTATCAGATGCTATGGATGATAGTTACTTGGCGGCAACTATATTTTTGACATTAAAAAAGCTTTTGATACAATACAACATACAATTCTTTTTGATAAATTGGAAAATGTAGGAATTCGTGGAATAGCTCTTGAGTTAGTGAGATCTTATTTATTAGAAAGATATTTATTAGAAAGAAGTTTTACAGTCCAAGTTGGTGAGGAATCATCTCATTTTTTCCTTTAGAAAATATAGGGGTTCCACAAGGGTCTGTATTGGGACCGTTACTTTTTTGTATATATAAATGACCTCCCAAAATGCATGCCTTCGGACGATGAATTACCAATATTGTTGGCAGACGACACAACAATTAGTTTGAAGGCTGGCAACGAGGAGGACCTACGAATGGCCCTCGAAACTGTTACTTTCAATGTAAATTCTTGGTTTCATGTTAATCGACTAATACCTAACCTAGAGAAGTCGGAATTTGTGGTTTTTGGGAAAAGTTTGAAAGCAGTGAAGCGTGTGTCATTTAAAACTATTAGTATTGGAGCTTCCTCCATAAAAAGAGTGGATGTATTTAGATATTTAGGTGTCTACATTGACTCAACTCTGTCTTTCGAGGCGCATAAACTCGAGGCAACAGTGTCCAGGAATCTCGGCTGTTTGCATAGAGTAAAGTTCTTCTTTCCTTACCAAATAATGAGAAAATCATATTTTTCATTAGTGGAATGCTATTTTCAATATTGCCCGACCGTTTGGATGCTGACATTCCATTCACATTTACGAAGACTCCAAATTGTCCAAAACAAGGCAATAGGAATCCTGGACCTTTTTTTAACACACCCTAGGAGGACAAAAGAACTATCTGAAACTAAAACATCATTTTTATTTCTTGATATTCTTCATTTACAACAAATTTTTCACCTTAATAAAGGCATATGGTTTTTAGAAATCCAACGTAGGGATAATCTTTTCAATAAAATGAAACTCTTGGTTGAAAATAAACATAGCCATTTATCAAGAGCAAGGAATAAGTTTCTTTTTCCTTTTATTAAAAATGAGAGATCAAGACTAAGTTTAAGATATCAACTTCCTGAGATTGCCAATAAATATAAACTACTTGATTTAATAAATGAGTCACCATCACTCTATACATACAAAAAGAAATTGAAAGAGATAGTTCTTTCTGCCTATAGTAGTGGGGACTGAATGTAAAGTGAATTATTTATAAATTAGTCTATAAGTCCCATCCGTGTCTACAAGTCGGTTTTTTTTCCGCTTCTTCTCTCTCTCTTTCTCTCTTTTTTGTGTACTCCGTGTGAGCTATTGAGGTGTAATTCCTTCTTCTTTTTTCTCTCTCTATTGTTAAAGGAGACAAAACGAGTTGCCTCCCTGTCTCCTTTGTATAAGATTTATGTATATCGTTTCTTGTTTAATAAAGTCAAGTCAAGTAAAAAAAAATAATATAGTTCTTCTACTATAGTAGGAATCCCTTTAGTGCTTCTGGAAAAACTCCCCACCTTAGGATTTTACAACATCCTTTTCTTCCGGCAACACTTTTATCTTTGCTTTGTTTCGGCGTAACTTAATATCACAGAACTTCACGCACTCTTTCCGGAGAAGAAATAACGTTTCCATTAGCTAAATAGTCTGGGTACTAAATAGTTTTATAGTGAAATTAAATCAAAAAAGCTAGTTTTTTTAATTGAAAGTAAGGAGCGACATTAAAACTTAAAACGAACAGAAATTACTCCGTATATGAAATGGCTTGTCCCCTCCGCAGTCCCTCGCTCTTTACGCTAGAGTTTTTAATTGTTTTAAAAAGTAGAATTGTGGCAAAGAGTTAAACTTTAGCGTAAAGAGGGAGGGACTGCGGAGGGGACAACCCATTTCATATACGGAATAATTTCTGTTCGTTTTAAGTTTCAATGTCGCTCCATACTTTCTGTTAAAAAAAAAACTAGTTTTTTTTTATTTAATTTCTGAAAGTTTTTGAATTAATGCATGTTTGATTTTGGCTCTCCGCACATAAATTATTAAAATGAAATTTGCATATCAATTCTTTTTTTTGGCTACATGGCTTTCTCTTAGTTTTGATCAGACGATTTTGAGAAATAAGGGGTGGGGAAGGAGGCCTAGTTGCCCTCCAATTTTTCGGTTACTTAAAAAGGCAACTAGAACTTTTAATTTTTAACGAACGTTTTTGTTAGTAAAAAATATACGTATCTTAAAAATTAACTTATGTAACAAACTTTTGTATTCTTATATTTTTATTATGTATATGAGGGGGTTTGTCCCCTCGTTAATACCTCACTCTTTACACTAAATCTTAAGTTTTGTCCCAATTCTGTAAGAATGACCCCTGAATCAGAAAGGCCGTAGAATAAATAGTTGAAATTACTAAAAATACTTTAGCATAAAGAACGAGATATTTATCTCCTCCTAAATACCTCGCTCTTAATGCTAAAGTATTTTTAGAGCCCCCTCATATGCGCAATAATCTCTGGTCTCTATAAGTTTTAATGCTACTCCTTACTTTCAATTGAAAAAACTTTTTCATATTTATTTTTTCATTGTTTTTTTTTATAGTAATGCTAGAAAATCCCGCGCCCTTTTCACTGAGTTTCTCTTCCCCCATGACATATTCCTCCAAGGAAATATCCTCCCATATAGCCCCTCCCCTCCCCTTCCCTCAACCCCACCCCAAACCAAAAAAATCCCCTGAAAACGTGTGTACACTTCCCAATAACCATTACTGTATGTAAACACTAGTCAAAGTTTGTAACTTGCAGCCCCTCTCCCAGGGACTGTGGGGGAGCAAGTCATCCCCAAAGACATAGTTATTATGGTTTTCGACTATGCGGAACAAAATTGCTATCTCAAAATTCTGATCCGTTGACTTTGGTAAAAAATGAGCGTGGGAGGGAGCCTAGGTGCCCTCCAATTCTTTGGTTACTTAAAAAGGCAATTAGAACTTTTAATTTTTAACGAACGTTTTTGTTAGTAAAAAAATATACGTAGCCTATCTTAAGAATTAACTTACGTAACAAACTTTTATATTCTTATTTTTTTATTATGTATAAAACGGAGTTTGTCCCTCGTTAATGCCTCACTCTTTACACTAAATCTTAAGTTTTGTCCCAATTCTGTAAGAATGACCCCTGAATCAGAAAGGCCGTAGAATAAATAGTTGAAATTACTAAAAATACTTTAGCATAAAGAACGAGATATTTATCTCCTCCTAAATACCTCGCTCTTAATGCTAAAGTATTTTTAGAGCCCCCTCATATGCGCAATAATCTCTGGTCGCTATAAGTTTTAATGCTACTCCTTACTTTCAATTGAAAAAAATATTTTCATATTTATTTTTTCATTGTTTTTTTATAGTAATGCCAGAAAATCCCGCGCCCTTTTCACTGAGTTTCTCTTCCCCCATGACATATTCCTCCAAGGAAATATCCTCCCATATAGCCCCTTCCCTCCCCTCAACCCCACCCCAAACCAAAAAAATCCCCTGAAAACGTGTGTACACTTCCCAATAACCATTACTGTATGTAAACACTAGTCAAAGTTTGTAACTTGCAGCCCCTCTCCCAGGGACTGTGGGGGAGCAAGTCATCCCCAAAGACATAGTTATTATGGTTTTCGACTATGCGGAACAAAATTGCTATCTCAAAATTCTGATCCGTTGACTTTGGTAAAAAATGAGCGTGGGAGGGAGCCTCCCCCTAGGTGCCCTCCAATTCTTTGGTTACTTAAAAAGGCAATTAGAACTTTTAATTTTTAACGAATGTTTTTGTTAGTAAATAAATATACGTAGCCTATCTTAAGAATTAACTTACGTAACAAACTTTTATATTCTTATTTTTTTATTATGTATAAGACGGAGTTTGTCCCTCGTTAATACCTCACTCTTTACACTAAATCTTAAGTTTTGTCCCAATTCTGGAAGAATGACCCCTGAATCAGAAAGGCCGTAGAATAAATAGTTGAAATTACTAAAAATACTTAAGCATAAAGAACGATGTATTTATCTCATCCTAAATACCTCGCTCTTTATGCTAAAGTATTTTTAGAGCCCCCTCATATGCGCAATAATCTCTGGTTGTTATAAGTTTTAATGATACTCCTTACTTTCAATTGAAAAAACTTTTTCATATTTATTTTTTCATTGTTTTTTTATAGTAATGCTAGAAAATCCCGCACCCTTTTCATTGGATTTTTCTTCCCCCATGACATATTCCTCCAAGGAAAGATCCTCCCACATAGCCCCTCCCCTCAACCCCCCCCCAAATAAAAAAAAATCCCCCTGAAAACGTCTGTACACTTCCCAATAGCCATTACTATATGTAAACACTGGTCAAAGTTTGTAACTTGCAGCCCCTATCCCAGGGACTGCGGGGGAGCAAGTCATCCCCAAAGACATAGTTTTTATGGTTTTCGACTATGCGGAACAAAATGGCTATCTCAAAATTTTGATCCGTTGACTTTGGTAAAAAATGAGCGTGGGAGGGGGCCTAGGTGCCCTCCAATTTTTGGGTCACTTAAAAAGGGCACTAGAACTTTAAATTTCCGTTAGAATGAGCCCTCTTGCGACATTCTAGGACCACTTGGTCGACACGATGACCCCTGGGAAAAAAAAATAATAAACACGCACCCGTGATCTGTCTTCTGACAAAAAATACGAAATTCCACATTTTTGCAGATAGGAACTTGAAATTTTTGCTATAGGGTTCTCTGATACGCTGAATGCGATGTTGTGATTTTCGTTAAGATTCTAAGACTTTAGGGGGGTTTTCCCCCTATTTTCCAAAATAAGGCAAATTTTCTCAGGCTCGTACCTTTTGATGACAAAGACTAAATTTGACGAAACTTGTATATTTAAAATCAGCATGAAAATTTGATTCTTTTGATGTATCTTTTAGCATCAAAATCCGTTTTTTAGAGTTTCGTTTACTATTGAGCCGGGTCGCTCCTTACTACAGTTCGTTACCACGAACTGTTTGACTGTGTTCTTTTTCTGTATATTTATATTGAAATAATTTTTTTTCCAATTTTTCCGTATTTCTAGAATATACCTGCATAAGGTTATATTTCAGAGCGGGTGAATAGTCAATAAATCCACCCAAACCATACAGTTTCCAAACGCCTTAGGATTTCCTCTTTTTAGCTAAAAACACTTATTTCCTTTCTTCCTGGAATTGTATTCTCCTGTCAAAAATACACTCACACCACCATGTTTACATTTCACTCCCCACCTCATGTAAGATTAAATTCCACTCCTTAACAGTTAAATTATGGTTTTCTTATATATTACATAAGCTTATTTGTATTTCCAAACTCGTCATGACCATTACGGCATAATGGAAAAATTTTCCCCCCTTCCTAGGAAAAATTTTCCTCCCTTCCTAGGAAATTGTATTTTCTCGGGTGAAAATCCCCTCAAATTCTTTCTTTTTATTTCGTCCCCTCCACGGGAAGATTAAATTTAAAACCTTTAACAAATAAATCTTGCAAACTCGTTACTTCTTTATCACTCACCCTCCTTTAGCATTTTCCAGAAAATGCACCACCCTGAAATACTACCCAAAGCGATTTCTGCGTGAGACCCTTCCCCATGCTAAGAACTGAGCAGAAAAACTCTGAGGCAGAGCAGGGAAAGCACAAATTCAGGCGATCGACGTCTCTTTAAAGTAACCCTAACCCAAAAGCAAGATTTATTTGTGACATTAACGGTTTTGCTCTTAAGGCAAAAAATAGGCCGTGTTAAGGTTTGGCTTTCCATAACCAAAAGCTAAGCTCAGCCTAAGACAAGTTGGAAGAGAGCAGGAAAATAGGTACCTGCGACACTCACCACATTTTCAATATATTTCACTTGTTTATACCACTAATTATTTCAAAACACTGTCTGATAAGAAGCTACTTAATTGCACAGGAAGGAATAAAGAATGTTTGTTTTGAAAGCCCACCTATGAGATGCCCCATACCCAGAAAATGAACTTAGTTTTGTTCTTCTCCAAATGCCTCCTTGACCTAAGGACACACAGTTTTAAGTTTAAAGTGGCTCTTTATACCTTTCTCCGTCCTAAATTAATATTTGAACGGCTTACTTTTATTGGTTTGAAGCCAATTTTTTCCATTTTGCACTTCTAACCTCAAATTTGTCTGGATTCTCTTAAACTTATACACTGACTTTTTCAAAACCTTAAAGTTCTTGAGTCAACTTACAAAACACTTCCCAATTCATGATTTTAACCCATTTCACTTCTTCTTTCTTCTAGGAATCTGAATTTCTTACGTCAAGTGTTGACAGCAAAACGCTTTCCAATTCATGATTTTAAAAAAAATCCATTTTGATCTTTCTAATTTCCTGCATTTCAGGAAATTGCATCGAATAACTAAACCTTTCAAACGCCAAAAATATCACCCTTTTCAAAAATTTCAGACTTCTTACGTCAACTTTTGACAACAAAAACCTTTCCTAATTCATGATTTAATTTTTTTTTTTAATTTTATTCCTTTTAACCCTCTGAATACTATATTTGAAAAAAGCTTTTCAAACCTTTACAAAAATTAAGAGTCTTTGTGTAAAGTTTTACACCAAAAAGCTTGCCAATTCATAATTTTAACGAATTCGCCTTTTCTCCCTTCAAACCCTCAAATTTAAACCGCTAAACCTTTCAAATGTCAAGAATATTACCTTATTTTTTTTTCAAAATCGTAGACTTCTCACGTCAAGTTTTGAAACTAAAAACCTTCTCAAATAGTGATTTTAACAAGTTTCACGTATGCTTCCTTCTAACCCTTAGATTTAAATAGCTTAACCTTTCAAACGCCTTTTCTTTCTTGTGACCCTCAGCAAATGGCTAACCCTTTCCAATTCCAAGAATATTACCTTCTTACAAAATTTCAAAGTTTTTACGCCAAGTTTTGACAATAAAAAAGACTTACCGATGCAAGATTTTAACAAATTTTGTACTTTCTTCCTTCTAGCCCTCAGATTTCAATACTCAACCCTTTCAAATGTCAAGAATATCACTTTTAAATAAAATATTTCCGAGTTCCTACGTAAACTTATGAAAACTATTAAACTTCCCACTATTTGATTAAAAAGAAATCCATTTTTTTCTCCTTGTAAACCTCAGATTTAAATAGGTAAGACTTCCAAATGTCATGAATATAACCTTTTTTCCAATTTTCTGAATTCTTATGTTAACTTTTGGCAACAAAATACTTCCCTATTCAAGTTTTGACAATTTTCGTTTTTTCTTCCTTCTAACCCTCAGATTTAAATTACTGAGCCTTTCAAATGTCAAGAATATCATGTTTGTTTTTTTTTAATTTCAGACTACCTATGCCACTTATGCAGGGAAGCCGTTTGGGGAGGGGGAAAGGGGGAAAGCTGGCCCCCAATAATTGGAAAAAATATTATATAGCCCATGTCCCTTGACATTCCGGATATGAACCCCTCTTGCCCACCCAATAGAAATTATGGAGATTTGCCCCTGCATTCCTGTCAGCAAAACCTACCCAAATTCACGATTTTAACGATTTTCATCTTTTCTCGCTTTTAACCCTCGGATTTAAATAGCTAAGCCTTAGATTTCAAGATTGTCATTTTTTCTCCGAATTCCAGAGTTCTTACGTCAAGATTTGATACCAAAGAATCATCCCAATTCATGATTTTACCGAATTGCCATTTTATTCCCTCTAACCCTCTGAATATCGGGTATGAATAACTAAACCTCAGATTAAACCTCAGAACTTTTATTAAAGTTCTAAAGAGTTTTGTCTTTATTTTAATGTTTGAGGATGACCAGAGGAGGTGATATGTCATATAATGCAGAACTTTAATTAGCTGAAAATAGGCAGTAAAGTAGCCACCGTTTCCTCTCCAAATCCAAAACTTAAATTAATAATTTTTGCACTTCTTACACATTTACTTCCTATTATATAAATTGCCTAAAAACAACAATGTTGTAAAAACCGTCCCGCTTCGCCAAAAAAAAGCAAACCCAAAAAACCAAACAGACAGCCAAAAAAAGTAATGATATCAATTTCTTCGCCTCCCAGTTGGCTTTTGTGGTAAGACGGGTACCCTTGATAAACCTAAATTTAATTAAATACTTTTTGGCGGTATGCGACATTAGTAAAATCTAACAGAGACAACACAAAGTGACTAAAACCTTGTTTCAAAAAACCTTGTCTTAATAATTAAAAACTTATTCAAAACTTAATTATTAAAAGCAGTACAAAAAATAACTTTCTTCCCAGAACAAGCGGTCCCAACCACAAATACACCACCACGTCAGGGGGGCGCACCCCCTGGATCCGCCACTGGGTATGGTGTATATGTCCTTACAATTGCTCGGGACTTTGGTCGCTACAAATATAGCCTAACATATAGTATTTTATACAAAATATAAAACATAGTCATCCTTCTATAATATAACCTATTGCGACGCCAGATCTCCACAAACAGAAACACTCATGCTGGAATTACACAAAGCACATACTACAAACACAAACACCAATAGAGTCAAAAGAAATCAACCTAGTCCATTTGCAACACGGATACTGTTCAAAAAAGAGCAAGAAACCTTGTCCCTTCCCTGTTTAACGCTAAAAAATACATAAATTGAGTGCATTGATGAAAAAAAGGATCTCTTCAGTTTTAATTCCCTCAGAGACATAATTTACAATTAGTCACACCCCCCCCCCCTCAATGGCGGCAATTGGAAGGCAGGGGGCGTAACCCTCTATATTGCTACCCACCTAGATTGTTGGAAATGTGTGTTTTTATTGGGAAATGCCAGCTTTGGTTTTTCACCAATAAAAATTGGGAAAAAGACAGATATGCCCCCCCCTGAGATTTGAAAAATACATTTCGCCCCATAAGGTTTCGTGAATTAATACCATTGAGGTCTCACCCTTTCAAAAAAAAAAAAAAAAACAATGACGTGTTGGTTTAAGTGAAACAAGCAAAATGAAAAATAAATTTTGGAATTACCTTTACTTCAGATTTTGTTTCCTCGTCCAGTAAATATTCTACACTCTTTGCTCTTGAATCAGCCTGTCCAGGTATTTCAATAGGCTTTAGAGGCACAGAGAATCCATCTAAATTTAACATACTCTTTGCTTTTGTATCATAGAAAGTAGTAGTAAATTTTGTACAATTCCCAATAAATTCGTCCAGGTTCGTTTCTCGGAAATCTACATTGTCTAAATTCGTTTCCACATAATTTAGATGAATGGGCCTACTGACGTTTTGGGCCGTACTTTGTTCTTGAAGAATGTCAATCGGACTTGAAGTACTTTTTACTGCATATTCACCATCTTGACTTGTTTTGTCAACAAATTGTCCGGATTGCTTTGTTATTGCAGGTGAAGATGGCACTTTGAAAGAGTCACATAAATCTCCTGGAAGAACATCTTTGTCGAAATGGGTGGAATTTTGAATTAAGTATGCAGAGGAATTATTTCCCTCGGAGATTTCACTTATTCGCTGACTTCCAACAGAAACAGCACGCTTTCTGTTTGTTGGAATGTTTTTAAACTCACTATAATTATCTTTTGGTATTTTTCGCACTCCTTTATCCCCCTTCCTTTGTTGTAAATTTGTATCTATGCACCGTTTCGTGTTTTCTCTGTTGATGGATTTTTCACTTTCAAGGTATAAATACTGATTATCTTTATCCGTTTCTGATATTTTTGACGGAAGGACAGAATTCTCAACACTTGAGGCTTTGGCATGAGAAGCTGAATTATTATTTACACATCCATGCAATTGGCTATTCACAGAAGGACTATCCGAACACGAGTCAAGATTGCTAATGAAATTCAAATACTTTTCAGGATCAGTTATTCTACAATCTTCAAGTTCGCCTTCATTTTCTGTTTCTATTGTTACAGCTTTTGAAGCACTACATCTGACCTCAGAGTTATTACTATCTTTCTTTAAATATTTCTCTTTCTGGGGAAAATCGATGTTTTGGCGCAATGATATTATGTCCTGGGCTGAGGAAATAACGTCTCTCTTGTATTTCTCGAAGATTTCGTTTAAAACATCTACACAGCTTTCATTAGAGCAACGACTTGATGGGTGAATCGGGGGCCTTTGATGTATATATCGAAATGATTGCTGACTATAAATGTTATTTGAAGAAGCATCGGTTTGAGTGTCATTTAAAGGTAAAAACTTTGCTTTTGCAGCATGTCTTTCCGATGCACGTAAATTCAAAATACCATCTTCCTCCTTCTTGAATGAGTTGTCATCATAAAAGGCACGTTTAGCTAAACAATCTTTGGTTAATGTAGTAACGTTTTCCTTTGAGCCTTTTTCTGGTTGTATTGAAATGGGCTTAACTCCTGTCAGTTCATCGAGACTACTCTCTGAAAATGCTGGACTTTTGTTATCAAAACACTTCGAATAGGTTGCGTTGTCGTGAATACCTCCATGTGGCACCTTGATATTATGCTCAGCATTCAGTGGGAGGAGTTTCTGTGAATTTGGAAGATCATTTTTGGACAGAAAAATGTTATGAGGTCCTTCCAATGTAGGCAAAGGTAAAGAGCAGCACTCGGAAAAGTCAGGTACTTCGGTTTTATTTGTAGAGGAAATGAGAGAAATATTTCTGCCCGCTGTCTGAGACACTTCCAAATCAGATATTTCAGACTCTGAACTTTTGGCAAGACTATACTTTTTGCGGCGGCCAAAATTGAAAAAGTTAAATTTCTTCTTTTCACTTTTGTCAGTTTTCAGATTATCCAATTTAACTGTTTTAATTCTGTTGATGTCATTGTCGCTCAATGACTTTCCTTTTTTAAGCGTATTTTTCTGAGAAAATCGCCCAAGTGAAAAACGTTCGAAAAAACCTTTTTCAGGCTCATTAATTTTAGTATTGTTTTTACTAGTTTTTACTGTATTTCTTGGATTAGCATTGGAGACTAGACTCAAAGGGAGGGACGTACTTCTAACGAAATTGGATCGTTCTTTGATTTCGGCCTTTTCTAAAACAGCACAATCCATTATTTCTACGTTCTTTCGCACATCCAAATCATCCATTATGACTTTGATCATCTTTGGTTCATCTGGTTCTATAAAACTCTCTCTCCAATTCACTGAATTCACTACAGGGGAAAAATGGACATTCCTTGGCGAATTTGGTCGCTCCGCAGATGGTGACCGTCGCGTTGCAGGTGAAGTTCTTGAAACACTGCAATTTTTAGGTGATATTAGACGATCCATGGAACGCCTTATCTTAGGTGATGATTTTACTATATAAACTTCTGTTCCGCCGTACTGACGTAAAGGAACACGACTCGACGGCAACTTGTCGCTCAGCATACCGTAAGAACAAGTAGCTGTAGCCTTAGTACTTTGATTTAGACTCTGGTCATTGTCTTGCACAGAATGTTATTATCTTGCAATCAACACAATTAACCTCTTAATATGGGTACATAGCTTCTTTTTTGATTTTATAACCGTCGTTACGTAATTTACAACGATTAGAGAGATTGCCCAGGATGTTGATTCTTCAAGCGATTGTGCTCGAAAATAGTTCTAACAGGGTGCACCATCAACAGTTTCCTAGAAGAAAGTTAAAATATAATAAAACCAACACGTGTGGCTAAAGTGTTAGAATATTTGTACATATTCAAAAAGTAAAATAAAAAACGAATGAATCAATGATGCTATTTAATGTTTAAAGATAAATTTTATTAAGAGGATGCAATTGAAAACCTTTTTTGTCTGAGTTCAACGACGCAACAAGGGATTCGAGAGGGGGTTCATGCTACTTCCCAAAACTTGAACATTTATATAAAATAGGGACGATTTGGTTATTGAGTCGCTAAAATAAAAAATCCTTGTATATCTGGACCGACCAAAAGTGAGTCTAACTTTCGTCACTGGTATTGGAGCAGGTTCGACAATCTCCACCATGTGTTGTAACCTTGAGAAGGATCCAGAGGTATAAACCCTATCTAAAATAAGCAATTTAGTATATCTAAACTTGAAGTGTCTTTGCCTCTTTTTGAACAAGTGAATTAAAAGTGTACATTTGTCTGGAAAAATGAAGCAATCTTGGTCTCCTGAAATATCTATCCTTGGGTTCGGGATCCCTAGAAGACGACCTGTATAGCTTCTAAGCTGTGTAACCCGTGTACTCGGGAGTTCCAGTGTCGGCAACACTTCGATAACTGAAAATTAAAGTTTTGAAAGTGAAAGTTCTCTTTTACATTAACGGCAGCATTCTACGATACTGATCGACAATGAAACACATACATTTGGGGCTAGTTGTTTTGGTGAGGTTCATTCGAAAGTACTTCTGGGCAAAGAATACAATCTAATCAAGAAAAATATTATCTGTTGACTGAGTAACTAGTTATTTGGATCTTTCCAATAGAGGAAAAGTAATTTGAATATTTGTCACTGTAGCACGTAAGGAATGACACCTAAGCAACTATCACCTAAGTTCTAAAACAAATGATTTAGATTCTTTTTAAACACATATACTCTACATAATGAGTGACATCAAAAAGGTCGAGAACAGAATATCTTGTAAACCAACAGGAAACTTAACAAAAACTTCCAATCAAGTAGTTCGTGGTTACGAACTGTAAGTAAGGTGCTACTCGATCTAATAGTAATCGAAACTTTAAGAGAGAATTTTGATATCAATTAATACAACGAAAAAAATTGGATTTTATGCTGATTCAAAATATATCAAATTCATTAAGTTTAATGCTACCCATCCAAACCTATGAGCCTGAGAAAATTTGGCTACTTTTCAAAAAAGGAAAGCAACACCAAAAAATTGAAGAGATCCTGACGAAAATCACACAATTCGACTGAAAATCAAAGGTTTTAGTGCCCCGTTCAAAGATTGGGAAACCAACAGTTCTAGAAACCAAAAAGATTGCAGGGCAACTAGCTTCCACAAACGCCCCCTTTTCCTCCAAAGACATCCGATCAATATTTGAGATAAATATTTGATTCAGCATAGTTTGACGGTCCAATAACCATGTCTGGAGATTACACGACCTCCCTTAGTTCCTGGGAAAAGAGCTGTTATGCAATTCCAAGTAGGCCTACTTGTTATTGGGAAACATTCGGATTATTTTGGGGGGGGGGTAATTTTCTTCAGGGAGGATTCTCCACGGGGAGAAGTTTTCGTGGAAAGGAAATATTTCTAGTGGAATTTGTTTACGAGGAATAGGAGGGAGGGGTATTTCCTAGCGCTATTTGAAAAAGGTCAGAAATTGAGTAAATAAAATAGGTTTTTTCCACTGAAAGTAAGGAGCAACAGTAGAACTTAAATCAAACAGAAAGGGGGGCTGCCTGTTCATGCTAAAATTTGACTCTTTGTCACAATTCTTTAAAAAAGAGAGCTCAGACACGTCAAGAGCCGTTGCATTTGTATAAAAAGTATTTTAAAAGAACTATAAGACTTTAGTGTAAAGATCGAGGGCTGAAGAAGACGCAGCCCTCCCCCCCACTAGTACACGAAATAATTTCTGTCCTTTGATTGGATCACTGAAATACTACTTTTTGTATGCACTGTATAGAACGAAAACGGTCATGGAGGGAAAGGGTAGATAGATAGACAGATACTCTATATGTGACTGAGCAAAAAGGTAAAAAAAGGTAAAGGATACGGCATTAGACTTTACAGTCCGTACCGGCGGTGCTGATCTCCGTTTCTTGACCATTCAGCCAGGAAGTGCAATGGGGGGTTGGGGGCCAGCCATCCTCTGCTTTCACACACCCTTCCTGTTTACCTTCCCCAGATTTCTCCAGGTACCCATTTAGAGCTGGGTCGACTCTGGATAAGCTTACAGAGTCACGCCACTGACCCCCGTCCCAAACTGAAGAATTGGGTACACCGGGATTCGAACCCGCGTCCTCTCAGACAAGGGATCCCGAATCCAGCGCACTGGGCCTGGACGACCCAGGACGTATGTGACTGAGCAAGAAAACTAGTATTTAGAATCTTATGTAAATGTTTTATCTACGTCAGAATAATCTGCAATATAGTATTTTTTTTATTGAGAAAAAGATAAGGCTTGTTAAGATCTGTTCAATACAAGTCCTCTGCTCGGCACCTTCATTTTCCAGGATTACAACCAAAAATCACTTGATGATGGCTTTGCCTATGTTTTCTGATTAATTACCACAATTAATTTCTAATATTAACCCCTCTCTTCGATAATGTAGAAATGTAGACAGTGGCAAATCCAGGGGAGGCGCAGGGGGCATCCCCCTGATGTAGTGGTGGATTTGTGGTTGGGACCGCTTGCTCTGGTTTGGGTTAAGACGAAACGTTTTTTTTTTTTGTACTGGGTTTTACTAGCTGAGTTTTCAATAAGTTTTTAATTATTAAGACTGTTTCGTTTTGCAAACAAGTTTGAAACAAGATATCAGTTACTTTGTGCGGTCTCTGGTAGATTCTGCTAATGACGCATACAGCCAAAAAGTATTTAATTAAATTCAGGTTAATCAAGGGAATCTATCCGTGTTTTACAAAAGCCAACTGGGAGGCGAAAATCTTCATTTCATAATAACAAGGAGGCGAAATTTAAAATCCTAACTTCTTTAGGCTGTCGAAATGATATTTCAGGATTGTGCTGTCATAACGGGGTTGAAAAGCAATATATTCACTTTTTTTAACTGTCAAAAATTTGTTTTCGAGTCTTGCTATGGCACTGAGGCGAATAAATGGATACCATTATTTTTTTGGCTGTCTGTTTTGGTTTTTAGTGTTTTCTTTTTTTTTGCAAAGCAGGGTTATTTTTACAACATTGTTGTTTTTAGGGGATTTGTATCATAGAAAATAAATGTATGAGAAGTGCAAAAAAAATTAATTTAAGTTTTGGATTTTGGTGAGCAAATAGTGGCCACTTTTCTGCCTATTTTCATCTAATTAAACCTCTGCATTATATAACATATCACCTCTTCTGCTCATCCTAAAACACTAAAATAAAGACCAAACTCTTTAGAACTTTAATAAAGGTTCGTATAAGTGTATACTTAGCACTAAGTATATGACTCGAAAGATTCCTTCAAAGATCGGAGCAATCATTTACGAAGAATAGATTTTCGAAAAATTGTTTATAAAAGAAGGCAAATAATTATGTGATTTTTTTTCTCTTGCTGGAATAGACGGGTCTCTGAATTCTCCGTTTGAATCAGTTGAATAGCATCGATTTTTTTTAACTTTTACTAATAAAATGTTGATAAAAAGTGGAAATTCACACAACTTGAGTTAACCACGGAAACGGACTGCAACTACAGTATCACTTCAGAATTTCTCACCTTCTCAATATTAAATAAAAAAAAACTAATTTTTTTAGCTGAAAGTAAGGAGCGACATTAAAACTTAAAACGAACAGAAATTACTCCGTATATGAAATGGGTTGTCCCCTCCACAATCCCTCGCTCTTTACGCTAAAGCTTTTAATTGTTTTAAAAAGTAGAATTGTGGCAAAAAGTCAAACTTTAGCGTAAAGAGCGAGGGATTGTGGAGGGGACAACCCATTTCATATACGGAGTAATTTCTGTTCGTTTTAAGTTTTAATGTCGCTCCTTACTTTCAGCTAAAAAAATTAGTTTTTTTTTATTTAATTTCTGAACGTTTTTGAATTAATGCATGTTTGGTTTTGGCTCTCCGCACATAAATTATTAAAATGAAATTTGCATATTAATTCCTTTTTTGGCTAAATGGCTTTCTCTTAGTTTTGATCAGATGATTTTGAGAAATAAGGGGTGAGGAAGGAGGCCTAGTTGCCCTGTAATTTTTCGGTTACTTAAAAAGGCAACTAGAACTTTTAATTTTAACGAACGTTTTTATTAGTAAAAAATATGCGTAACTTAAGAATTAACTTACGTAACAAACTTTCAGAACCTTATATTTTTATTATGTATACGAGGGGGTTTGTACCCTCGTTAATACCTCTCTCTTTACACTAAATCGTAAGTTTTGTCCCCATTCTTTAAGAATGACCCCTGAATCAGAAAGGCCGTAGAATAAATAGTTGAAATTACTAAAAATACTTTAGCATAAAGAGCAAGGTATTTATCTCCTCCTAAATACCTCGCTCTTTATGCTAAAGTATTTTTAGAACCCCTCATATGCGTAATAATCTCTGTTCGTTTTAAGTTTCAATGCTACTTCTTCCTTTCATTTGAAAAAACGTTTTCATGTTTATTTTTCATTGTTTTCTTATAGTAATGCTAGAGAATCCTGCGCCCTTTTCATTGAATTTTTCTTCCCCCATGACAGATTCCTCCAAGGAAAGATCCTCCAACATAGCCCCCTCTCCTCAGCCCCACCCCCAAATAAAATTAAATCCCCCTGAAAACGTCTGTACACTTCCCAATAACCATTACTATATGTAAACACTGGTCAAAGTTTGTAACTTGCAGCCCCTCCCCCAGGGATTGTGGGGGAGTAAGTCATCCCCAAAGACATAGTTATTATGGTTTTCGACTATGCTGAACAAAATGGCTATCTCAAAACTTTGATCCGTTGACTTTGGGAAAAGAATGAGCGTGGGAGGGGGCCTAGATGCCCTCCAAATTTTTTGGTCACTTAAAAAGGGCACTAGAACTTTTCATTTCCGTTAGAATGAGCCCTCTTGCGACATTCTAGGACCACTTGGTCGATACGATGACCCCTGGGGAAAAAAAAAACAAAAAAACAAACAAATAAACACGCATCCGTGATTTGTCTTCTGGCAAAAAATACAAAAATCCACATTTTTGTAGATAGGAGCTTGAAAGTTCTACAGTAGGGTTCTCTGATACGCTGAATCTGATGGTGTCATTTTCGTTAAGATCCTACGACTTTTAGGGGGTGTTTCCCCCTATTTTCATAAATAAGGCAAATTTTCTCAGGCTCGTAACTTTTGATGGGTAGGACTAAACTTGATGAAACCTATATATTTAAAATCAGAATTAAAATGCGATTCTTTTGATGTAGCTATTGATATCAAAATTCAATTCTTTAGAGTTTTGGTTACTATTGAGCCGGGTCGCTCCTTACTACAGTTCGTTACCACGAACTGTTTGACCAACCAGTCATAAAATATAGTTATGTTTTTGTATAGGGGTTGCATATTTTTGTCCAGACAATTGTCTAAACTGCTATATATACCGCTGAGGATTTTTATACTTATTTTGATGCATACCATCGAATCATATTTCCACGATTAGCTGCTTTATAAATCAAAATTCTTACATGACAGTTCTCTTACTTAATGCTAGATCTGAGTCAAATTTTTATTTCTGTGCTCAACAGACATACCGTGATTTAAACTTTGAATTGAATATATGAAAACCTCGAGATTCAAAAAAATAATTAGAAATCACTACAGCTTGAAACCCTGAGAAGTTAAATCACCAAGCTATACCTATCATCTGATCTTAAATATAACTGATCATAATATCTGAAAATCTCAAATTTAAAACAAAATTTATTAGAAATTTACCACAGCTTGAAACCCTGAGAATTTAAATCACCAATCTATATATCAAATACAAAAATAACAAACATAATCATTTGTTTTTTTAAGGAGTATTTCGACTCATATATTTAGTTTTATGCACATATCTAGATGCATCTTTATTAGAGTTAATATTTTTCTGACGATTTTGGTCTTTATTCGAATATTTTAGGATGAATAGAAGAGGAAATACTAACGAAGAGCTCTAAACTGACAGGACTCTAGACTGACAGGACTAACCATTATAAAAATTCACCAAAATATTGAGGTAGACATCGATCGTGTAATAAATAGATATGGCGGTTGTGGAAATACAGAAATAGACTTGTCTCATAAAATTGTGAATTCTGCAACTTAACGAATGAAAGTTCTTAAGCCGAACTGGCCAGACATGACAATAAACAATTAAGAGAGATAAAACTCTACGAAAAGAAAACTCCAAACGAGACGACGGCCAGTAGAATTAAAAGACTAAAACAACGCGGATATTTCACCTGTATAAAACAAGGCGTCTTCAGCACAAGATAGAAAATTAAAAGAAAACTAATCTAAAAACAAATAAAAACCACCACCAAATATAATAAATACAATTGTCGCTACTTATCCACGTAGGGAAAAGCAGCTATGCGAGTTACTTCAATGAGCTCTTTGATTCTCATTGAAGTAACTCGCATAGCTGCTTTTCCCTACGTGGATAAGTAGCGACAATTGTATTTATTATATTTGGTGGTGGTTTTTATTTGTTTTTAGATTAGTTTTCTTTTAATTTTCTATCTTGTGCTGAAGACGCCTTGTTTGGATACAGGCGAAATATCCGCGTTGTTTTAGTCTTTTAATTCTACTGGCCGTCGTCTCGTTTGAAGTTTTCTTTTTGTAGAGTTTTATCTCTCTTGATTGTTTATCTGCAACTTAAGCAAAATATATAGAACTTTAAAAAGTGGAAAGATACGCAACGTTGTTATGAAAAGTAAAATTATGATTAGTAAATTTTTGAGATTTCGTCAAAGATGACACTGTTTATTAAAACACACTTTTTAAAAAGAAATAGTGATTAGTTAATCATTTATTGTCTATACGTATAACCCACGTTTTAAATTTCTTCTATGTGTTTCTATCTATTCGTTCTGTTTTTCTTGTTACACCCCTAAAAGAGCTAGTATTCAATGTTTAATATAGATTTTACGAATATACAAGTTATATCTTTATCCTCATTTCTTACTCTTTAATACTATCATAGTTATTAAGCGATGCCATAAGTTAAGCGGCATGCTAAATGGTTTGACCTATACAAATTGTCACAGAGAGTGCATGACCCCACAAGATGGTTCGAGACCAATTTTTTATTGCAAAAAAAGCTTAACTCACTCGCTATAGCGTTCAGAAGTGCAAAGAAAAAAACTATTCAGAAAATACTAAATATCATATTTTTTTTATAACTAATTGGTTTTTATAAATTACTATTTTTCGTATCAATATTTTTATACCATTTTAATTTCAACAGATTTATTAGAACTTTAACCCTCACCAGATTTTAGATTAAATTTACGACCATTTTCACTACCTACCTACGACACATAATTGTCGAGGTTCCCTTTAAATTGCAGGTATTTCTTTGTTCGCAAGTTTATCCAAGTAACCTATTATGCGCCTTCCCCCTAAGGAAAAACCTGGATCCGCCCCTGAATATAGACATCCCTGAGCACAGTAGATAGATATACATTATTTATATAGTGTCCCTGAGATACAGAGATTCTTCCACAATCGTCTTTCGAGAAACTTGCTCACATGATTAATTTTGCTTCAAAAACTAACTATCAAACAGTTCGTGGTAACGAACTGTAGTAAGGAGCGACCCGGCTCAATAGTAACCAAAACTCTAAAAAATTGAATTTTGATATCAATAGCTACATCAAAAGAATCGCATTTTAATGCTGATTTTAAATATATAAGTTTCATCAAGTTTAGTTTTACCCATCAAAAGTTACGGGTCTGAGAAAATTTGCCTTATTTAAGAAAATAGGGAGAAACACCCCCTAAAAGTCGTAGGATCTTAACGAAAATGACACCATCAGATTCAGCGTATCAGAGAACCCAACTGTAGAAGTTTCAAGCTCCTATCTACAAAAATGTGGAACTTTGTATTTTTTGCCAGAAGACAAATCACGGGTGCGTGTTTATTTGTTTGTTTTTTGTTTTTTTTTCTTTTCCCCAGGGGTCATCGTATCGACCAAGTGGTCCTAGAATGTCGCAAGAGGGCTCATTCTAACGGAAATGAAAAGTTCTAGTGCCCTTTTTAAGTGACCAAAAAAATTGGAGGGCATCTAGGCCCCCTCCCACGCTCATTTTTTTCCCAAAGTCAACGGATCAAAATTTTGAGATAGCCATTTTGTTCAGCATAGTCGAAAACCATATTAACTATGTCTTTGGGGATGACTTACTCCCCCACAATCCCTGGGGGAGGGGCTGCAAGTTACAAACTTTGACCAGTGTAATGGTTATTGGGAAGTGTACAAACGTTTTCAGGGGGATTTTATTTTGTTTGGGGGTGGGGCTGAGGAGAGGGGGCTATGTTGGAGGATCTTTCCTTGGAGGAATCTGTCATGGGGGAAGAAAAATTCAATGAAAAGGGCGCAGGATTCTCTAGCATTACTATAAGAAAACAATGAAAAATAAACATGAAAACGTTTTTTCAAATGAAAGGAAGAAGTAGCATTGAAACTTAAAACGAACAGAGATAATTACGCATATGAGGGGTTCTAAAAATATTTTAGCATAAAGAGTGAGGTATTTAGGAGGAGATAAATACCTTGCTCTTTATGCTAAAGTATTTTTAGGTAATTTCACTATTTATTCTACGGCCTTTCTGATTCAGGGGTCATTCTTAAAGAATTGGGACAAAACTTACGATTTAGTGTAAAGAGCGAGGTATTAACGAGGGTACAAACCCCCTCGTATACATAATAAAAATATAAGGTTATGAAAGTTTGTTACGTAAGTTAATTCTTAAGTTACGTGTATTTTTTTACTAATAAAAACGTTCATTAAAAATTAAAGTTCTAGTTGCCTTTTTAAGTAACCGAAAAATTGGAGGGCAACTAGGCCTCCTTCTCCACCCCTTATTTCTCAAAATCGTCTGATCAAAACTAAGAGAAAGCCATTTAGCCAAAAAAAGAATTAATATACAAATTTCATTTTAATAATTTATGTGCGGAGAGCCAAAACCAAACATGCATTAATTCAAAAACGTTCAGAAATTAAATTAAAAAAAACTAATTTTTTTAGCTGAAAGTAAGGAGCGACATTAAAACTTAAAACGAACAGAAATTACTCCGTATATGAAATGGGTTGTCCCCTCCGCAATCCCTCGCTCTTTACGCTGAAGTTTGACTCTTTTCCACAATTCTACTTTTTAAAACAATTAAAAGCTTTAGCGTAAAGAGCGAGGGATTGCGGAGGGGACAACCCATTTCATATACGGAGTAATTTCTGTTCGTTTTAAGTTTTAATGTCGCTCCTTACTTTCAGCTAAAAAAATTAGTTTTTTTTTATTTAATCTGGCAAAGAATGACAATAATGCATTGGGTTCTCTGCTTTTTAAACAATATCAAGTGGTTATACAAGAAACAGAATAGTTGCCTCTAGTCTAGAGGTCTCTGAAGAACATGAGGGCTAGCTGTCTGCTGTGTAGCAAACCTTATATGGACGTACTCAATTAAAAATCCATTTTGTCGAAATTTCAATTTTACAGATACGAC
Source organism: Artemia franciscana (assembly GCF_032884065.1). Taxonomy (NCBI): domain Eukaryota; kingdom Metazoa; phylum Arthropoda; class Branchiopoda; order Anostraca; family Artemiidae; genus Artemia; species Artemia franciscana. Next base: position 1,462,405 of record NW_027062676.1, read on the forward strand.
AATTGGCTCTCAACAGATCTTTTCTAAAACAGGACATGTGTTTATTTTCTTTTGTGACAATACAATTTCTTGGGGAAGAAGAACTTAGCGATAAAGTAGTAAAAGCAAAATAAATGATAAGTCGCTGAACAAGTGTAATTGTTTACACTCACCTTGGCTTGAAAATCACACAAGGAAACGTAAATAAATTGGCTTGACATTCACTTTGGCTTAAAAATCGCCCAAAGAAATGTAAACAAATTGGCCCTATAAATTGCTGAATTTAGCCTATATAAATTTTAGTTCAGTATTTGAGTGTCATTTCTAGCCAAATATACACGTAAATTAAATGGAAGAATCCTCGCTAAAATCTGATTGGTGGTGCGGCTTACAAAGGTCTTAGGCTCTGTAGGATACATTTTAACTAGTTCCTCTTTTTTATTTTCAAGTACTCAAGTATGGATCCAAAACCTTGATCTTGGAGGTGTGGCCGAATAAAAGTCGGAGATCCCATTGCAATCGTTTTGCTACTGCATATTTATCCGTCATCACGGCCGAAATGAGAAGGTGTATTTCATCCTTTTTTTTAAATTGTTCCTGCTAAAACCACCACACGCTTCCATTTCTCCCGATCTTATATTTAGACACGCTAATTTAGAAAACAAATATATGTAATGAGGGGTGCAATGGCAACAATTAAATTAGTTATTTTATATGAAGTTCAGGTAGAACTGTACTACTTTCACTTTCATTTGCGCTCTAAGAAAAGCGATATAATTCCTACGATAAAATCATGGGTAATCCCCCCATACCTGAGTTAAATGGCCCTAACTGGAACCCTTTAAAGGCGCAATAAAAGATACAGCTGTTAGCCCCTATCAAAATTTAATAAGATGCAGGATGCCGTTCTTAGGGATGCAGATGACGAGAAAATAATCCTTCCCTCTCAGAAGGCCGATCAAGGTTGGATAGTTCCATCAGCAAACGAATTAATTAGGCAGATGTAAAACTTTTAAACTTCTCTCCCATTCAATAGACATTGGGCGAGGTGCAGACAATAAAAAGCTAAAATTATGATTCTAGCTCTTACCCCACACAACGTCTTAACATAATCAGTTTTGATAGATGTCGTAATGACGGTAATTTAATTTTACCCCCACTTCCCGCATAGATTCTAGAACTTAGGGGTGGATGCTTACTTTTACCTCCAATCAATTTTAGTTTCGAGATCCGATTATCCTTCTGGTAGATATCCCAATCCATGATTGTCTCAGACAGGTATGAAAAAAGTTCCAAAGCTGTCAGTAGAAGAATTCGACAGAATCCCAAAGGCTGCCAACACTTTAGCAGCACAACTTGTGTTTTGGCAGCTTTTCTTTGAGCAAAAGTATTTTATATGCAAAAATGGTATTTTCAGACAAAATCTGCCAAGAGATTTAAAAATTGCCAAGTAGTATTGCTACTTTGCTACCCCACTTTTTGCACGGCGGGTCTCAGATGTCAAAAATTACCGATCCTTCTCATTCTCCACTGCCACAAAGGTTACATTGGGTCCGGGTTACTAAAATGTATAACTAGGACATTCGCTCTCACTAGGACTAAGATATTTAGCTGATGTCTGATCATCTATTCTGTCAGATATTCTAATGACATGATTATAGGCATTAGACATCCATCCACCACAAAGGATCGATTTTGTCTAGACAACCTAAAAGTTCAGCCTAACGCTTACCCTTACTTTTCAAAAAAATTGAATACAAACTGATAATTCTGTTTGCTAGATGCACTGAAGACAAAAATTTAAGGACCCCCTTCCACCCATCCTAAATAGATCATATATGCAAAATCACCTATACATTGGTATTGGCGGTGGAAATGGTTTTTCAAAATGTCCAGAACATTCGGTTAGTATTTCAAAATCTGAATTACTGTCATTATTTCTCAAACTTTTACAAAAAGTGTATAGTTTGTACCACTTGCAGATACATCATTCCTATTTCTTGGTTTGTGATATGCATAAGCTTGGGCACTATCAGAGACAGTGTAGTAGCAAAGACCCAAAGTCTAAGCAAAGAGTCTAAAGAGTCTAGTAGTCTAAGCAAAGAGCCACGTGCCTTCTATATATTATTTACTTTTTTATTTTTTCCCAACAACTTGGGAGGGGGTTCATTTGATTAGAAACAGTGAGTTCTAAGACCCTGTTTAAAAATCGACATTTATCGGAGGACAATCAGTACCCATCTTGTGTCCTTTTTAACTACCCTTTTCCCTCGTAACCCCCCAAGACATCTTATCAAAATTTGAGAAAGATAATTTATTAAAAAAGTGCCGAAAAGTCCAATTAATAGGCATACGGGATTGGCCGTGACCCCAAAGCCCCTAGAACAAGAGTAGTGATTTATGCGATTTGGAAATTGTTTGCATATGGGCTTTATAGTTGAAAGTGGGAGACATGTTTAGTTTTGCACGTCCTTTGGCTCAAAACTTTCAGGGAATATTGTTAGCTTCAAAATGATCACACATTCTGTTCGGAGAGGGGAGAATATGAATTCCCAGAAATGGACCAGAAAACTGTTTGTCCCTGATCAGCTTGAAACTTACAGCCGTAAGTCGTTGGACATAGGGGAACTGAACCTAACAAAAAATATGTTTAGGGGCATGGTCCCCACCCATGAGAATAGGACTAAAAGGGGTTTTCAACGTAGCTAAGGCGTTCAACATAGCGTATCTGCAATACCTCATGAACAGCTTGCGGGATACAATTAGAAACGTTGACGTAGTCTAGGGGGAGAAGAGGGGACTTCTCTATGGGGGTTTATGTGTTTGGTCTGGGGAGTAGCTATAAAATTATGTCTTTGGCCTACCCAGGCACATACGCAGGAATTTATCTCGGGGGAGGGGGCAAAACCTTCGAAACAGCAGATATAAAGAAGCACATTTTTTATTTAGTAATGCAAAAAGCACGAATATCGGAAAATACTGATTAACTTTAATCTGTAGTGTTGTAGCGGATGGGGGGGAGGAAGAAGACTGAAGCCTCAAAAGTACTTTTTAGGCTCAGGTTATGTTCATAGCGATTTAGAACCAGTGATTAATCTGTTATATCCCACTGAAAGGGAAATTTTAGGGTTAACAGTGCAACATGGGTACCGTGGGGGGTAGTTCTTCTATTGCATAAACTTAGATTTTAATGAAAAATGATAGTTTCCAAAATTGATCCATTAAAAGCTGTACTTTATCCTGAAAGGGGGGGGGGGGGATAAACGCCCCAATATCAAGGATAATTCGATTTCGCTGTGGAAATAAACTCTCCTTACAAAAAAATAACATTACAATTGCTAATTATTTCAAAGAGGGTAAAAAGTTAGACAGAAAATGGGTTAATAATTGGGCAGTGACTTGACCGGATAATTGCATGCTGTAAAATCCCCCAAAAAAGGCTTCACACATGTATCTAGATTTTTAATAAATGTCCTACTTTTGCCAGAAATCCCGAGAAATCATGGGGAATCTAAACATTTCACAGAATTTCGGGAGGGGGGGGGCGGGCCCGAAGGCCCCCTCTGCGTACGCGCCAGGGCCTACATAAATTATTTTGCTTACAAAGCCCCAAAATGTATTACAATCTATTCAGTCAAAGTACCAAGGTAAATGAAAAACAGTATATCGTACAAAATCAGCAAAATTGTGTTTACTATACATGGGATCAAAGGAAGGGCGAACACAGGGATATTGTGATCTCTCATTTTCTCGAATTTCTGGGGACTTCCTCTCCAAAAATTATCACATGAACAAAAACAGAAAACAAAGGGGAAAAATATGAAACATAGTAATAACACGATCGAACAAATAACATCATCAAACAATTCGTGGTAACGAACTTTAAGTAAGGAGCGACTCAGCCAAATAGTAACCACCACTCTAACGGATTTTTTATGCTGATTAAATAAAAAACCAAGTTTTTTAAACTGAAAGTAAGGAGCGACATTAAAACTTAAAACGAACAGAAATTACTCCGTATATGTAAGGGGATTTTCATCCTCAACACCCCGTTCTTTACGCTAAAGTTTGACTCTTTCTCTTAATTCTACTTTTTAAACAGTAAAAAAATTTAGCGTAAAGAGCGGGGCGTTGAGGAGGAAAGTCCCCTTACATACACGGAGTAATTTCTGTTCGTTTTAAATTTTAATATCGCTCCTTACATTCAGTTAAAAAAACTCGTATTTTTATTTAATTTCTGAAAGTTTTTGATTTAATACATGTTTTGATTTTGGATCTCCGCACATAAATAATTAAACGAAATTTGCATATTAATTTTTTTGGGCTAAATGGCTTTTTCATAGTTTTAATTGGAAGATTTTGAGAAAAAAGGAGCGGGGGAGGAGGCCTAGTTGCCCTCCAATTTTTTGATTACTTAAAAAGGCAACTAGAACTTTTAGTTTTTTACGAACGTTTTCATTATTAAAAAATATACGTAACTTACGAATTAACTTACGTAACGAACTTCTATATCTGTATTTTTTTATTACGTATATGAGGGGGTTCACCCTCTCGTCAATGCCTCGCTCTTTACACTAAAGCTTAAATTTTGTCCCAATTCCTTAAGAATGATCCCTGAATCACAAAGGCCGTAGAATAAATAGTTGAAATTACTAAAAATACTTTAGCGTAAAGAGCGAGGTATTACGATGTGGTGAACCCCTCATATGCGTAATAATTCCTGTTCGTTTTAAGCTTTAATGCTGCTCCTTACTTTCAGTAGAAAAAACTTTTCGTATTTATTTTTTCATTGTTTCTAAATAATGCTAGAAAATCCTGCGCTCCCTTCATTGAAATTCTCTTCCCCCATGGCAAATTCCTCCATAGAAAGATCTTCCCTCGTAACCCCCCAACTTCCCCTCCCAAACAAAAAATTCCCTGAAAACGTCTGTACACTTCCCAATAACCATTACTATATGTAGACACTGGTCAAATTTTGTAACTTGTAGCCCCTCCCACGGGGACTGTGGGCGAGTAAGTCGTCCCCAAACACATAGTTCTTAGGTTTTTCGACTATTGTGAATAAAATGGCTATCTCAGAATTTTGATCCGTTGACATTGGGGAAAAAATGAGCGTGGGAAGGGGCCTAGCTGTCTTCCAATTTTTTTGGTCACTTAAAAATGGCAATAGAACTTTTAATTCCCGTTAGAATGAGCCCTCTTGTAACATTCTAGGACCACTGGATCGATACGATTATCCCTGGAAAAAAAAATTAACACGCACCCGTGATCGGTCTTCTAGCAAAAAATACCAATATCCACATTTTTGTAGAGTTCAACTTCTACAGTGGGGTTCTATGATATGCTGAATGCGATGGTGTGATTTTCGTTACGATTCTATGACTTTTAGGGGGTGTTTCGCCCTGTTTTCTAAAATTGTGCAAATTTTCTCAGGCTCGTAACTTTTGATGAGTAAGACTAAAATTGATGAAACTTATATATTTAAAATCAGCATTAAAATACAATTCTTTTGATGTAACTATTGGTATCAAAATTCCTTTTTTTAGAGTTTCGGTTACTATTGAGCCGGGTCGCTCCTTACAACAGTTCGTTACCAAGAACTGTTTGATTCTAAATATATAAGATTTGTTAAGTTTGATTTTACTCATGAAAAGCTACAAGCCGAAGAAAATTTTACCGATTTTCGAAAAGGGGAGAAATATCCCACAAAAGTTATGGAATCTTATTGAAAATTACACCGTCAAATTCAGTGTATCTGAGAATCCCACTGTAGATTTTTCAAGCTCTTATCATTAAAAATGTAGAATTTTATATTTTTTGCAAGAAGAACGACCACAGATACATTTTTTTTTCTTTTCAGGAACTATTGTATCAAACCAATGGTCCTACAAGATTGGAAGAGGACTAATTTGAACAGAAATCAAAAGTTTTAGTGCTGTTTTGAGTGGCAAAAAAATGGGAAGGCCAATAGCATCCCTCCGACACCTTTTCCCCCAAAGTCGTCCGATCAAATATTGAGATAGACATTTCAAAGGTACAATAACTGTGTCGTGGGAGATAGCTTGACCCCCCGCATTATAGTCCCCGGAGGAAGGGCCGCAAGTTATAAGAATTCCCCATTGCTTGCATATAATTATTTGTTATTATGAAGTATAAAGACATTTTTCAGGGGGAGGGGCTTTTTAGGGATGGATATTCTACAAGGAAAACTTACTATTAAAATGTAGATAACTTCGAAGACCACACTGCCTTTCCATGACGAAAGTAAAACAGTTCAAAATAGGGATGATACCTTTTTATTGACAGTGAAATATAAAATTATTTAACTGGATATTTCGAACACATATACAGTGTTCATCATCAGCAGTAAAACTCAACTCAGTTTTACTGCTGATGATGAACACTGTATATGTGTTCGAAATATCCAGTTAAATAATTTTATATTTCACTGTCAATAAAAAGGTATCATCCCTATTTTGAACTGTTTTACTTTCACTATTGAAATGGAAGTTTCTAGGGGTTGAACTTTCAAGCGGAAATTTTACACGAGGTAAATTTGCCAGAATTCATATATAAAATTCGTTTTATTTATCTTACTTCCTCGTTGGTGACCTATTTTTACATGCAAAGATGCTCTGGTAATAAGGTATTAAGTTTAAGCTTTCAGGGCATGTTGATGGTGAAAAGTGATGAGAGGGCAACCAGTCCCCCTCCCATGCCCTTTTTAAGTACAACGTCTCCAAAGCCCATCAGATGAAAATTTTGAAACGGCCCCCTTGTTCAAAATTAAATAAAAAAAACAAGTTTTTTTTTTAACGGAAAGTAAGGAGCGACATTAAAACTTAAAACGAACAGAAATTACTCCGTATATGAAAGGGGCTTTTCCTCCTCAACGGCTCGCTCTTTACGCTAAAGTTTGACCCTTTTTCTTAACTCTACTTTTTAAAACAGTAAGAAACTTTGGCGTAAAGAGCGGGGCGTTGAGGAGGAAAAGCCCCTTTCATATACGGAGTAATTTCTGTTCGTTTTAAGTTTTAATGTTGCTTCTTACTTTCATTAAAAAAAAACTTGTTTCTTTTTATTTAATTTCTGAACATTTTTGAATTAATGCATGTTTTGGTTTTGGCTCTAAGCACATAAATAATTAAAACGAAATTTGCACATTAATTAATTGCAATTAATCGGAATATTTTGAGAAAAAAGGAGCGAGGGAGGAGGCCTAGTTGCCCTCTAATTTTTTGATTACTTAAAAAGGCAACTAGAACTTTTAGTTTTTTACGAACGTTTTCATTGATAAAAAATATACGTAACCCACGAATTAACTTACATAATGAACCTCTATATTCGTATGTTTTTATTGCGTATATGAGGGGGTTCACCCCTCGTCGATACCTCGCTCTTTACACTAAAGCTTAAATGTTGTCCCAATTCCTTAAGAATGACCTCTGAATCACAAAGGCCGTAGAATAAATAGTTGAAATTACTAAAAATACTTTAGCGTAAAGAGTGAGGTATAACGAGGAGGTAAACCCCTCATATGCGCAATAATTTTTGTTCGTTTTGAGTTTTAATGCTGCTCTTTACTTTCAGTAGAAAAAACTTTTCATATTTATTTTTTCATTGTTTTTTTTTTCAAATAAAGGTAGAAAATCCTGCACCCCCTTAATTGAAATTCTCTCCATGGAAATATCCTCCCACATAACCCCCCCCCCCTAAACCAAAAAAATCCCCCTGAAAACGTCTGTACACTTCCCAGTAACCATTACTATATGTAAACACAGGTCAAAGTTTGTAACTTGCAGCCCCTCCCACGGGGACTGCGGGGGAGTAAGTCGTCCCTAAAGACATAGTTATTAGGTTTTTCGACTATGGTGAATAAAATGGCTATCTCAGAATTATGATCTGGTGACTTTGGGGAAAAAATTAGCGTGGGAGGGGGCCTAGGTGCCCTCTTATTTTTTGGTCACTTAAAAAGGGCACTAGAACTTTTAATTTCCGTTAGAATGAGCCCTCTTGCAAGATTTTAGGACCACTCAGTCGATACGATCACCCCTGGGAAAAAAAAACAAAACAAAAAAACAAAAACACAAAAAAAACAAACAAATAAACACGCATCCGTGATTTGTCTTCTGGCAAAAAATGCGAAATTCCACAGTTTTGTAGATAGGAGTTTGAAACTTCTACAATATAGTTCTCTGATACGCTGAATCTGATGGTGGGATTTTCTTTAAGATTGTATGACTTTTAGGGGATATTTCCCCTATTTTCTAAAATGAGGCAAATTTTCTCAGGCTCGTAACTCTTTATGGGTATAACTGATCTCGATGAAACTTGCATATTTAAAATCAGCATTAAAATGCCGATTCTTTTGATGTAACTATTGGTATCAAAGTTACATTTTTTAGAGTTTCGGTTACTATTGAGCCGGGTCGCTCCTTGCTACAATTCGTCACCACGAACTGTTTGATAGTCAAATAACTATGCTTCCAGGGAGGACAAAATCACCAAAGAGCCCCATGGGCAAGTGTTGCTCGTTACAAAAGTTGCCTTTTGTTTATATATGAGGGAGCAAGTTTGATCCTGAGTTTCCAAAAAGGCTAAGGTTATTAAGGTAAAACCTTTAGAAGATGTTGAAAGGAATATCAAACAAAATAAAAACATACTATATGCAAGAGGGCTGTCAAAAGGGTACAATAAAAATATCTAAGGAATTGCAAAGAGCATAAGTTGGAACTTCAAATGTCCCCGCGGATACCTGTGCTCCAACATCCCCCGAAGCAAGGATTGTAAATTATCCAATTTGTAAATGTTTAATATCCAGGATTTATCATTGAAAAGGGAGGAATGTCTAGTCCTGGGTGCGTCCGAAAATACCAAGAGTATTGAGGTCAAATTTCGGGAAATGATGACGGGTATGTTGAGCTAAATCAAAAGACACTATCTGTATTCAAGTTATCAAAAAGGTATATCTGCAATATATTTGGAACAGAAAAGGGTATTAACTTGAAATTTTCGAGGCTACTGCTACTACTACTACGTGGCGGCAAGTGCGACTGCAACAGTGACTACTTCCGACTGCGACAACTTGTGACTGCGACTGCTTGAAACTGGTACTACATTTACTTAAATAACTTCGAAGACCACACTGCTTTTCCATGACAAAAATATAACAGTTCAAAACAGGTATAAAACCTTTTAATCGACAGTGAAACAGATATAAAATTTTAACTGAATATTTCTGACACATATACAGTGTCCATCATCAGCAGTAAAACTAAAAGACATCAATAAAAACAACAAAATTTATACCCAATAGACTAAGTACATACAGTTTATTCCTCTCATTTTTTCCAATGCAACAGCGGAAGCAAATCTCTTTGATCTTTGCGGTTCTGGTTCATTAGATTTATCTGAAATATCAGGTGGAAAGAGGTCAAAGCTCTAAGGTGAAATGAAATTTACTTTATTTGACCTAAGTAAATTATCATAAATTAAACTCAATCCAAATTCACCTGTATCTCTGTTTATGGAATTATTCTTGAATAATTTTTTAGGAATTATTCTAGAAATCAAAGAGACATTCTCAAACAAAATAAAATGATTTGATAATTAAAATTATCGACTTAAGAATAAAGTGAACATACCACTAGAGGCCATTTCTTGTGCTCATTTTGAATATTATCATCGCTTTTCTCACAAATTCAATTTTCAGTCCCCCTGGGACCCTCGAAAATAATAATAAGTTTGAACTTTACCCCTCCCCCCTAATGTGCAAATATATACCTTAAAATAGTATATAAAGATATTGATAGAAGATGTGTCTGAACATGGATATTGAAATGAAGATTTGGGATTTGCCAAAGACTGACAAAGAGGCAATTATATTCTTCCAGGATAAGGGTTGTTGCCCACAACAAAACAGTGCCTCAATGGACACAACTTGACTTTATACTCTTAATAGAAGGAATGTTTTTGGAAGTGTAACAATAGGCCATGTTTGAAAAAAGTCAATTTGCGTGTAAATACGTGGTTTGCTGACAGTAGAATACCATTTATATGGTAATTTTACAATTTCCCTAATAAAGTATTATATTTTCATCATATTTTGTTTTATTTCATTAGCTTTATCAAAAGTTTGGGCTATATATTTGCACATTATTATACATCTGTATTATTTCCAGAGTGTATGTGCCTGAGTTTGCTTGTTTGCTGTTAATGGGATAAAGTTATTGCACTACTTTGAGGTTGTTTTCATATTGATTTGTACCCTTTAATAGACAATTTTACAGTTAAGTTAAATTGAGTGATATTCTCCAATCCCTAGAATAGGTCTTTCTTTTCGGACATCCTCACCAGCGCCATCTTTTTTCTTAAGTTGATTGGGGCGCCATCTATAAAGACAATTTCTCCCATATCATTAAGGTGCTGATTTCTACTGGGAGCAAGCAGAAGAGGGGAAGGAACCCCCCGCAAGCGCCGTACTGTACCCGCTGGTATTCAGTTACCCGAAAATTGCGGGGAAAAGGTGAGGGGGTACTTACGCTTCCCTTGTTCCTGGGTGATTTCAGTAGGCGTTCATTCAGCGCTCGACGCGTGAAGGTGTATTGTGTGCGAAAGAAAATAAAACGTTCAAGATTCTGGACTACTTTCAGCTCTCGAGCAGTGAAGTTCGTTGGTATGACACAAGAGACTATTTACGAATATGTATACGCGCCTGTCCTGAATTTCGCTCAGACAAGTTTGCGATATGCCGATATTTCCCGTGACGCGGTGGTTGCTACGGGAAGTAAATTTTACGGAAAAGACATTCTGTACGCTGCGCATTGCAAACTGAACGATATTTTGCGGCAACTTGGAGATGAATATGTAATGAAGGACCGCCGAGCTGGTTTGCAGAGTGATGTTTTCATGGGTGATTTATACGATGCTATCAAGAATGCAGAAAACTCAGCCAATTTCACCTATAGATTTACTATCTGGAAAATTGGCGAAGTGCCTAGAATACCGCAAGATGTGCTGACTTCTCTTTCAATTAGAGTTAACGAGTGCACAGAGAAAATAGAGGGACTAATCGATCAGTGTAAGATCTACCTTCCGTCAGGCCCTACTGTCTGGCCCCCGCTACCGAAACCAGAAAGACTTGAGAATCCTGTAGTGATAGCGAATGTGCCGGCGGAAAGCCTTGAATCATGTGCCAAACAGAAGGAATTTATCGAAAAGAACGGTGGAAAAGGACATATTCGCCAGATCACTCAACGAAAAGGTGGGTTAGTTGCCTTTCTCGATACGGCGGATTCAGCTCAAATCCTCGCAGACATGTTGAAAGAAAATGTCCGTGATGTCAAGGTTTCTTACCGGAAACCAAAGTTTTTAGCGGTGGCAAGATTCGTTCCTCCGGCAACCACAGAGGAAGAAATTATTGCTGCGAACTCCGAAGTTACGGAAGTCCACCGGTTCGGCACCTCTGGCACAGTGAAACTTGTATTTAAAGACTCGTTCGCGCGAGATCAGACTATTAAACGCGGAATATTTGTAGACTACACCCACTTCCGGGTTGAGGCCTATAAAGAGCTCCCCAAGAGATGTTTTAACTGTCAATCTTTCGAGCACCTCTCTAGTGCCTGCAGCAACGCTCCGAAGTGCTCTAAGTGCGCCGGTGCCCACGTCGCATCACGGACGTCCCCATGCACGTCCACCACAGTTAAATGTGCTCTATGCCCAGAAGGCCACAACACCCACCCCTCATACAGCATGAGATGCCCACTAGTTAGAAATGCTATGAAAAAGCCTACTACAACGAAATGACTTCTCTCTCCATCATTTGCCGAAATATCTATGGGCACAATTCAGTCAAACTAGACTACGTTAAAGAACTATGCCGTCAATTTAATGTTGTGTGCTTACAAGAACATTTACTCACCTCCGAAAATTTTGGTCTTTTCGAACAGTTGAATCAAAAAACTGTGTTCATGCATGAAGCAAAAAGGTCCTCAGTCCGCGGTCGACCTAGTGGGGGCACTGCTATCATAACGGACAGTTCGCTTGAATGTCAAAAGCTGGAATCGTGTGAGTTCTTCCTCGCTGTAGATTTTCCTGGCCCCGGGGGTTTTGTTCTGATCACGGTTTATCTACCAACAAACCTAAACACCCTCTCTTCCGAAAAACGGTTCTCGGAAGCTTGTGGCCGCCTCTCGCGCTTACTTATTAGGCTGGGCAATCGAAGAGTGCTAGTCTGCGGTGACTTTCAGTGCGACTTAACGAACCCATCAAATAAGCTCTCCGAAATCTTCTTCTCAGTAATCCCAGCTGGGTATGATCTCTGTGAAAAGACTGACGCATATACGTACATCCATAATTCCGGTTCAACGACAAACATTGACCATGTGCTATGTAACTTCTCTCTAGGTGCTCCAGTCACCGTGGACTCTGAGCACACAGTAAGTGATCACCTTGGCTTGTGCTTTAAGGCTAACTTCTTCCCGTGTAGGCCGAATAAGCCCCAAATTTATGCTACCAAGACTGAGTGGAATAAAATAAACGCCGACCAGTATAAACAGACATGTGATGAGATTCTCGGAAAGATAAAAGTTCCCTTTCAGCTCTTGATGCATGGCTCGAGTGATTTGGTAGCACTAGACATTTATTGTACTGAGATTATACATGCAATGAAAACGGCTGAGCAGGCTTCTGTACCCACTCGCCGTTTTAAACCTGGAATCAGCAAGCCTGGCTGGAGTCGCTCTCCTAAAGTAAGGCAAGCCAAAGCTCGTGCTAAGTTTTGGCTGAGATTATGGCGCGATTGCGAGAGGCCTAGGTCAGGTGTAGTGTTTGAGCAGTTCCGCAACACGAAAAAAACTTATAATAAGTCTGTAAGTGATCTTAAAGCTGCCGAAGCCGAACTTGCTTCCCAAGAAGCAGCAAATAATCCTGTATCTATGTGGAAGTCTTTTAGACAGTCTAAACCAGTGACAAACCCTGCTAGTAACATACCTGAGGAGCAGTGGGTAAAACACTATAGTGAAGTTTTTGGGATCAAACATGCCCAACTAACAACCGAAAGTGATAGTGAGCTCTCACGAGCTTTTGCGTCCCTCTTGAGCCAACGGAACTATTTTACCGTCTCAATAGGCGAAGTGCTCCAGGTTATTAAGCAGCTGAGAAAGGGCAAGGCTCCCGGGCACGACGGAATTGTGACTGAACACCTCCGCTGTGGCTCACCTCTGCTCATTGAGCACTTGACGCTGCTATATCAAATGTGCCTTGATTCTGGTGCAGTCCCTAAGTCGTTTGCCCTAGGTATTGTGTCTAACGTCTTGAAGAAGGGAAAAAATCGTAACCTCTGCTCTAGCTATAGGCCTATAACAGTCTCTAGTACATTAAGCAAAGTGTTAGAGAGACTTCTGTTACCTGAGCTGTTACGAAAGTGTAAAATTGACAATCGACAATTCGGGTTCCGTCGCCACCTCGGTTGTGCATTTGCACATCGCCTTCTTACGCGTATAGTATCGAAAGCTCAGAATCAATCACGGACTCTTTTAATTTGTGCAGTAGATGTGTCCGCGGCGTTCGATTCGGTAATTCATTCAAAGTTAATTTTGAACCTGCTGCACCAAGGTGTGAACCCACATGTAGCGGCCGTCCTATGGCACTGGTATTCGAGTAGCCTTATCCGTGTTAAGTTGAGTAGTGAACTCCTGTCGAAACCGATTAAGCTTCACCGGGGACTGCGTCAAGGGTCGGTTTTAAGCCCTGTACTCTTCAATTCACTAACCTCGTCGGTAACAAAAAAGATTAACGGTGGTTTTAACACTGAATGTATGGATGTGAGCCTACTGTGCTACGCCGACGACATACTACTGGTGAGCACATCGCTTTGTAACCTTCAAGCTAATATCGATCTCCTAAGTCGAGGTTATACTAATATTGGTCTGGTTATTAACCCTGCTAAAACAGAATTTCTTGTATTTGAACCCCCGCGTGCGCCGTCTGAAGTTGCCCGTCGCGAGGCTACCTGTGTTACCGTTGCAGGGCAAGTAGTACTTCCAAGCCGCAAGTTGAAGTACCTAGGTATCACATATGGAAGCGACCTCAGAAGCTCGCGTGCTCTTTTTGTTGACCAGGTTCTGTCGGGTTTTCGGTCTGGGTATGCTAAACTTGCAGCTCTGAAGTTTAAATTTAATAAGCATATCCTTGCTAGGTTGTATCGTGCCGTCGCTCTTCCCTTTGCTCACTACATCTCACCCGTTTGGCATTGGCTATCGAATTCTGATATGTTGCGAATCCGTTCAGGCTTTTGCAAATATTTAAAGTTTCTGCTTGGTCTGCCACTTTACCTCCGTAACACTGGTCTGCTAGAAAAGTATCATATACCTGATCCTGTTGAGTTCATGCCGAATTTTGAAAAACAAGCTCTCGTGAAACACAGGGCACTATTATTTGATTTCCCAGCGACTTTCTTGCTTGATAGTTGAAGTGTGATTTGTTTGTATTTAGTAGATTATTATGTTCGGTTGATTTGTTTTCGTCTTTATTTTCTCTTTTCTTTTGTTTTGCTCCGCTCTTTCATGCTTCTTTTTTATAAGCGGGTTTGTAATAAATTATTATTATTATTATTATTATTAGGGGAGGGTGTGGGATTCATTATATCAAATACCTAACTTAACCTAACCACCTCTCTATATAAAATATTTATTTAAAATATAGCTGCATCGTAGTTTGTTTCATGAAAGATCCTAACTTCACGTATTGAGTGTGTTCTGAATAATACACAAGTACCATCTTTTCTAATCGAGGCCGTATCCAGGGTGGGGTAGGGGATTTAGCCCTCCGTCCCAGATATTTCGGTCCGAGTCGTAAAAAAACATGACAAAAATGTTAAGGCCAGGTGCCGATCATAGGTCGCATTCAAAAATTTATTTCAGGGGGAGGGGTTACAATACAAAACTTTAAGTAATGCATCAAATATTGGTTTCTATGCATTTTTGTTACGTTTTTATGAGTTGGACAAAAATTTTGGGTGAGGTTCAAACCCTCTAGCCCTTCTCCCGTCACAAAAATCCTAGATACGGCCCTGTTCGTAGTATTTCAGCCGGTATTTGGATAATTTTTACTTCTACGGCGTAATGAAATGGCTAAAACATTCCATATACTTTTAATAACAGTCATTCTTGTCGGAAATCCGGCTAAAAATTTAATTGGTGAATTAATAATGTTTTAATTAGCAGTATCTTCCTGTTTCTGATTTTTTGAATAATTCAAATCTTCATGCATTTCATGAATAGGCAACCAAAAATCTATCTTATACAACCAAAAAAGAAAACCTTTTCACAGGAATTTCAAACGGAAATGATTATCATATTCATAAAAAGCCTTAAATAGCAAATCAAAAAACATATTTCAAGCGTCCTAGACATTGTATGTGTTTCTGCATCCTAGATAGTGGTATTGTGTCCCAGGTCCCTCGCCCTCTAATGCCTTGGTATAGCCCTCCACTATATACAAAATTCGCTTAGTCTTTGCATTATGGATTAACTGTTAGGGAAAGATAAATATATTGCATCCAAGGCCGTATCCAGGGGGTATGAACCCCCCCGAAATGTTTATACGAGTTGTAAAAACGTAACAAAAATGGATATAAACGAATTTATTATGGGTTTTTTGAGAATTTATGTAACCTCCTCCTCCCCGATAAAAATCCTCGTACAAAACAACCCCCGAAAAAAAAAATCCTGGATACGGCCCTGATTGCATCCCATTAAAATCATAAGACTTCTGCATCTATCCTAGGGCTATATCCCAATTTTAGCAAGGAGAAGGAAGCTAGGGCGCATTTCTTACGGTAGTAAATACCATATTAGAAAAGAGAATTGAATGGGGAAATTTTGATCAAAAACTAAAATCTAGCGTAAACAGCGAGGGACATCCTTCTCAAATATAGGATAGCAAGCCCCTCAAATATAGGATAATTCTTGTTTATTTTCAGAATTAAAGATGGCCATTCCTTGTATTTGATTTTTTTTTTTTAATTTAATATCGAGAGCAAGTAGCGAGCAAATACTCTAGGCAGATTCAAGAATAACACACAGCTGTGAGATCCCGTTCATCTGAGGCACACGCTATTTCAGAAACCTCTCAGTTTTAACAAAAATTTCACAGAAAAATTCTAACAAGTCTTACCCATGAGAAAAAAATCCTCTTTCGGTCGCACAAACATTTTAAAAAACAACAAAAATGCAAGTCTAAGCGACTTTGAATCGGATCTGGTAAATGAGAGAATTTTGGCATTGAATCGGTTTCTCATCTAATTATAGAATCTGCGTCGGAAATGATGTCATGCAGACTCGCCCTTCTCAAAAGGGAGAAGCTGTCGTGTAAATTTGGGGTAGTAAAGCTTGAATGGTTTGCATAGAATTTAACCTCTCTTGTTTATGATTGGATGATTTTTCTCTCTTTATAAATTTTTTTTATCCTTTGCTTGAAAATTTTAAAAATGTTAGTTGTTACGATTGTATTCTAGTATTTTTCTTAAATACTTTACTTATGCTTTTCAGGCAGTCATGAAGACTATATCATATAAGAAGTGACCATTCAACGAGGGCTGTAATTTGCTCTAGGGCAGGGGAATAAATGCCCCCAGACCCCAGTTTGTCCCTTAACTGAAATTTAGCGTTTTCAGAAATCTTGTCAAAACTAAGATAGGTCAACATAATTCAACCATCCACAGAAACAAATCAGTTTTCTTTAGTATACGTTTGTTTTTATGGTACTGTATGGCTCATTTATCATTTTTCACTGTATTTCTGCTTGATTTGGGAAAATTGGCACCAATTTTGCCCCCCCCCCAAGGATTTTGACGAAGTTACGCCACTACATTCAGATTTTAGTGATTTCTTTCTATTTCCTTTCATATTGCCCTACCTAGTTGAAAATCCTCGAAATTTATTCTTTTCTAGTAATCACAAATTGCTGATCATCATGTTCTATGAAAATATTACTGTTTCAGAATATTATTGCACGAGAAAAGTGGTTTAGATTTGATAGGGAACAAGGGCGCCGGCAGAAAATTTTCCAGGGGGAGGGCAGACAGCAAAATAGCAGTGGTAGTTGGGTGACAGTTTAGTTGGTTTAGGGCACCATTCTACGACTTTACCCCGAAGAGGATGAATTTGCAACCAATTTAAAATTCTGAGAAACTAATGGATTTAAAAGTATCAATAACTATATTTTAGGCTTTCCAGTTTCAAAAGAAGTAATGCCAAACGATGGCAGTGCTGGATTCAACCAAGTTGATTCCTTTATTTTGTAAAGAAATTGGGCTACTTTTGGTGACCTGTAATTGCGTATCAGATATAACGAAGGAATGTGAGTCATTGGTTAGGTGGGGGTAGGGTAGAGTCCTACAAAAGTACATTTTAATGGACCAACCGTTTACTCTTCCGGACGCTTCTGATCAGTGTTGAAAGAGGTAGGGGGAGTAGGAATTAATTAAAATACATCTCTAGACAGCTAAAATGTCACTTTCCCATTTCTAAAAGCACATAAGTGGAAAAGTTAGCGCAGGTCATCATCAGCCCCGCCAGAAAATTTCTTTAGGGTGGCAAATACTGTTAGGAAGTTAGTTTCTAGCAACTTTAAATGGTAATATTTTTCTATTTATATCAAGCACTTCAATGTATTGAAACGAATGTATGGAATGTATTTATCGATAAAAAAATTCTGTTGGAGAGGGTGTGATGGCTTCAGTTATGTAGAAGATCAAAAGTCTCACAGAATTTCCATCCATACAAACAATAATATTCCTATTCATCCAACTGAAATTCTTTAATAGTAATATTTACAAGGACTTTTCACCAAAATTACTATTCATCGCCAATTTTTTAAGTATGTTCAAACTTTATCCAAAATTGAAATTGCAAATTTAAACGTAGGACGGTACTAATGAACGTACAATTATTGATTTACACATTTTACAAGCAATTAAACTGGCATTTAAGGGACCGATACCTCAAATTATATCTGGGTTAGGTATGGGTATGATTTGAAAAACGATCAGAAATTAAATAAAAACGAGCTTTTCAACTTAAAGCAAGGAACAGATTTGGAACCTATTTGAACAGAATATTCTTTGTATGAAAGGAACTGTCTGCTCCTTAGCTCCCTACTATTTACTGTGAAGTTTGACTTTTTTCCAAATTTTTAGAAAATATATAATTGGAAAAAACAAGATAAACAAATACAACGTAGAAACAATAGGGAAAGTTTTTTCAAGACAATGGAAATTATTTATGTAGATATTTCGGCCCTATGTCCAAGGGCCGTCTTCAGCACAATACAATACTATATATATATATAAAAGAACTTACATCAAATTGTGAGAATTAAAACTGAATATAAAAACACTTATTAAAACAAATTTTTTTTTAAAAATATAGCCCTAGCATCCTTACTTCAGCGAAGTTCAACCAGGACTCGAGTCCTGGTTGAACTTCGCTGAAGTAAGGATGCTAGGGCTATATTTTAAAAAAAAAATTTGTTTTAATAAGTGTTTTTATATTCAGTTTTAATTCTCACAATTTGATGTAAGTTCTTTTATATATATATATAGTATTGTATTGTGCTGAAGACGGCCCTTGGACATAGGGCCGAAATATCTACATAAATAATTTCCATTGTCTTGAAAAAACTTTCCCTATTGTTTCTACGTTGTATTTGTTTGTTATGGAAAGGCAGTGTGGTCTTCGTCGCTATTTTTAAAAAACAAGATTTTCCTGAATTTCGAAAAAAGGGGGAAATACCCCCTTTTTAAGCACATATCTGCAAAAATGGGGAATTTTGTAATTTTTGCCGGAAAAATCACAGATGTGTGTTTATTTGTTTTTTTTCCCCGGGGGTGATCGTACCGACCCACTGGGCCTAGAACGTCGGGAAATGGTTCATTCTTGTTCTGGTGCCCTTTTTAAGTGACCAAAAAATTGAAGGGCAACTGGAACCCCTCCAATGCCACTTTTTTCCAAAATCATCTTTTTATCAGCACAGTTGAAAGGCCCAATAACTATGTCTTTGGATAAAAAATCACCCCCTAAAGCTCCTGGAGAAACGTTTTAAAGTTATAAAATTTGTCCATTGTTCTTTTTATTGGGAAGCATGAATATATCTTTGGTGGGGAGGGGAGGACGAATTTTCTACGGGAAGAACTTTTCATGGAGAGGGAAGTTTCCAGGGGGTTGAACTTTTAAGGGAAAATTTTTCAGTCGGTGAATTTGCCGGAATTTCTATGCAAAATTTCTTTATGTGTCTAACTTTCTCTTTACCGATTAAATTTTACACTTGGAGATGTTAAGGGTAATTGTCAGGGTAAATTTTTATCAGAACTGAATTGTCCAGAGGATATTTTTATGGGGAAGGGGATTTTTCCGTGGAGGTGGAGCCAGGTATACTGGCTTTATTTAAAAAACGATCAGATGTTGAACAAAAAACGAGTTTTTTTTAACTGAAAGTAAGGAGCAGCATAAAAACTTAGAACGAACAGAAATTATTACGTATATGAAGGGGTTTCCCCCTCCTCGACACCTCGCTCTATACACTAAAGTTTAAATTTTGTCCGAATTATTCAAAAATGACTCCTGAAACACAAGGGTCGTTAATTAGAACATTAAGTAACTTTTTCTAAGTGCCGAAAAACTATAGCGTGAAGAGTGAAATGTTGAGGAGGGGGCAACCCCCTCATATACGTAATAGTTTCTGTTCGTGTTAAGTAATGTTGCTCCTTATGTTCAGTTGAAAAAAACTTGTTTTTTTTCTTTATTTCATGAAGCTTAGAGACTAACATTTTTCTACAGACAATGGAAGAAGTATGCCAATTAAACTAAAAGTATATAAAAATGGAAAAAGTAAGTAATTACAAAAAATACACAAAACAATGCTCTTTTTGTTGCAAAACAAGAGCTCTTTTAGCTCTTAAAAAGTGAACTAGAGCGTTCCCTTTCCAACCAAATGAGCCCTCTTTGAAGTTTATACGAGCATCCCTTCCATAATAGCCATATATACCCCAGGGTATAACTTAAAACGCCTGCCCCCAGGCGCTGGGGGGTTGTGTCCAGACAGGAAATTTTTTGATCTGACCCTTGAACCATTTTTAACAAAACGGCTATATCAAAATTTTATTTGATACAATTGGGGAAAAGGGCGTGAGGGAATGGGGGTGGGGGGCTGGTTGCCCTTCAGTCTCATTTGACTCTAAGAAAGTGAACTAGAACTTTTAATTACCAATCAAATGAGCCCTCTCTGAAGATTTACGAGCATTCCTTCTATAAGAACCATATTTGCCCCCAGGGCATAACTTATAACGCCTGCCCTCGGGCCCTGGTGGCTTGTGTCGACCCTGGAGTTTTCGTTATATGATCTTTGAACTATTTTTAACAAAATTGCTACCTTAAAATTTTTAGTAGATGTATTTGGGGAAAAAAGGGCGTAAGGGCGGCTAGTTGCCTCTGAAAATTTTGACTCATAGATAGGACACTAGAACTCTCGATTTCCAATTGAATGAGCCCCTTTGAAATTTATACTACGACTCCTTCTTTATGAAGTGCATCTGTGGAAAAATGTATAAATAATAAAACATTTGAGCCGTATGGCCTTTACTATAGGCAAAGCTATAGCGTTGCCTCTGATTGGGATTGTATTAAGAATAATATGCTAGTTGTTCATCTTAAAGCTGAAAAGTTAGAGGTCTCAATGATAGCAGTAGTGGAATTTTGCCACTCTCTATAATGTTCCAGTGTCGCACTGGCAGTGGAGGAAAAAAAGACACCTCATCAGTGCTACTCCTGCAAAGCATTGTTTTCTTGTTGCTCAATCCAGGGGACTGTAATTCTCCTGTACAAATTTCATCGCCATAGCGACTCCAAAGGTTTACATTTATCCTTAGCTTTGGAACCTATGTCTTTTACTATCTATTAATCTTCTGTAACGTACTGAGTAGACATGATCTGTATGTTTTATTTAATAGTTCCTTTGCGGAATTATATATTCTTTGGCGCATCTTAAGCAACTCTTAGGGACTCAAAGTTTACTCTTATAAATGCAATTTAATTCTTTTATGACTGTAATATTTTTCGTCATAATTTAATGCTGGAAATACCTTGAATCCACACACATTAATAATGCTAGTTTATACTACATTAAAAGGACAAATAAGTCCCTTAATCTTCAAAGGACTAAACTACAACATATGAAAGAACTATTTAACAAAGCATGAAAGCTGAATTTTCAGCTCAAACATAAGCTTGAAGCCCCAATAAACTTAAATTTTTAAGTTTTAAAAATGGGGCCTCTAAAATAGGTTGTTTAGTACACATTAAAAACTAAAGTAAATGATGATTGTTGTTGTGAAAAAATAATATATTACATCCGTATTTCTTTGGATCTGAATTTTAAGTTTTTTTTAGTCATTTTTATTATTGCAAGAGGCCTCGTTTTTAACAGAATCCCTACAAAGAAAGCAACCTTACAAAAGAAGAAGTATTTCCAGAAAATTGTTGTTTATCACTGAAGTGTCTGATTTTGTGTTATGATCTTGCTGCCTTCTTCTCCAAAATGGCTGCTAAAATATGCAATCCACAAGAAAGGCCACATTTGAATTGGCCTTACAAAGTCAACCGACTGTCGAGCTCCTCATATTTAGTGTTTGATTGTGCTTTTTCTTATGTTGACATGGAACTCAAAACAAAGCAAATTTTTTGACACTAATTTCCATTTTTAAGCTACAAAACCCTTTAAATTGAATATTATCCACTGATAACTCTTATTCAATTAACTACTTTGTTCTAATGCACCTAACCATTCTAGAGCAGAAACAAACCATCATTTAACAAAAAAAATATTATCAATCCAACTTAAATATTTGAATTTTGTTATGTGAATTTATAATTTCTATGTCGACATGGAAAGCAATGGATATTTTTTCAAATAGTTCGTGGTGACGAACTGCAAGTAAGGGGCAATAAGGCTCCATTATAAGCGAAACTCTAAGGAATATAATCATTGAAACAATAGATAAATCAAAAGAATCGAATTTTGATGCTTATTCAAAACATGTAAAACTCATGAAATTTAATAATATTCATCAAAAGTCACGAGCCTGGGGAAATTTGCCTAATTTTTGAAAAAGTGGGGAAATAACCTCAGAGCATCAAATGATCTTAATGAAAACCATCCCATTAGATTCAGTATACCAAAGAATCCTATTGTAGAGGTTTCAAGCTCTTATGTACAAAAATGTGGAATTTTGCATTTTTTGCCAGAGGAACAATCATAGATGCGTGTTTATTTGTAATTTTTTTTTCAAGGGATGATTATATCAAACCAGGGATCGTAGGAGCTCGGGAGAGGACTCACTTGATCGGAAATCAAAAGCTCTAGCGCCCTTTTAAGTGCCAAAAATATTGGAGGGCATCTAGTCCCCCTCCCAGGCTCATTTTTCCCCAAATTCACACGATCAAAACTTTAAGATGGCCGTTTTGTTTAGCATAGTCGAAAATCTAATAACTATATTTTTAAGGATGACTTAACCCCCCACAGTCCCTGGGAGAACGGCTGCAAGTTATGAACTTACCCCATAGTTTACATATAAGTATTGGTTATTGGGAAGTATATAGACGTTTTTAGGGGAAATTTTTTGGTAGGGGGTTAAGGGTTACGTTGAAGCATCTTTCCATAGAGCAATTTTTCATGAGGGAAGGGAATTTTCTAAGGAGGGGAGCTAGATTTCCCAGCATTATTTAAAAAGATCAGGAATGAAATAAAAAAATAAGTTTGTTTAAATGAAAGTAAGGAGCAACATTAAAACTTAAAACAAGCAGAAACTATCACGCATACGAGGGGGTCTCCCCCTCGTCAATACCTCGCTCTTTACTCTAGTTTTTTAGTACTTTTAAAAGAGCTATATCTACTAATTAAATGGCCTTTGTTATTCAGGAGTCATTCTTCAAGAATTGGAACAAAATCCTAACTTTAGCATAAAAAGCGAGGCATTGACAAGGGGTGAGAACCCCCTTATATACGTAATAATTTCTGCTCGTTTTAAGTTTTAATGTTGCTCCTCACATTCAGTCGACAA
This sequence comes from Artemia franciscana, assembly GCF_032884065.1. Lineage (NCBI taxonomy): Eukaryota > Metazoa > Arthropoda > Branchiopoda > Anostraca > Artemiidae > Artemia > Artemia franciscana. Next base: position 1,485,500 of record NW_027062676.1, read on the forward strand.
ACTTGTCTTTTTTTGTTTATTTAATTGTTGTCAAAAGATAGGACGATTCCGAGATGATGGCAACATTTTACAAATTGAACACAAATAAAATATAACTTCATAATCGCTTTTTTTTGTCCATATAGATGCTCTGTGTCAAATTTGGATATGATAGGCACCTAGGATAAAATCATATATAAGTGACATCTAGTATGAAGGGATTTTAGACGACGCTTTTTTTCTCTTAATTTGAAATCAAAACAAGTGAAAAAAGAACATAGATGAGAAATATACCTTTAACAGTCTCGCGTTGGCCTAAAAGAGTAAGATTATTTTGTTTAAGAAATTTAATTGCTCAGTAGGATAAGGACCTCAACATTTAAGATTATGAAATATGATTTAGCCTAGACGCAGACCTACGTTTATTACAAAAGACTAACATTTCAACCTAGGCCTATAGAGCTCATGAAGAGAAAATTGTAACAGTAAATCTGCCTGTTTTCAGCCCTTAAACTTTTGTACCATTCTTGTCTGTGCTGTTGTTTTCTGAAGGAAATGGTAATGTTTACTAACAAGATTTATTATTATTATTTATTATTATGATTAAAATTTATAGTAGCCTATACTATTATTATAGGCTATTATTATTACGCATAAGCTCCTGAGTTATAACTCTCCATTAAATAAGCTATTTAAACTTGACCAGTCTGCCAGAACTAGGGGGCATAGTCAGAAACTATATCAAAAGAGAGCTGCCAATAGACTACACAATAACTTCTTCACTTACAGAATAGTGAGTTTGTGGAATTCTCTCACCAAAGAAGCAGTCACTACCCCAGTACTGCTGCCTTTAAAAGAGCCACTGGTGGGGAATAGTCATCAAAGCTGTGGTGAACTGAGTGCAATGCCATTGAGATGTGCAACCATCATCATCACTAACCAGCAATTCTACAGGATTTAATCCTTATTTTGCTGGACAATGCGATTTAAGGTAATTTTAAGGTAATTTTAAGGTAAAAGAGTGGTAGGGCCTTCCATTTCAACCCACAATCAATTATTGTGTTCATATTACCCACTTGTAAATAATGGAATCTTCTCCAAATTTATCCAGGTCAATTGTATAAATATATTAATTAAAATGATTAAAAAACAATGGAAAGAGGCATGAAAATTAGATTAGTATAAACATACTGGGTGTTTTAAGGAAGACTTTCATTAGTAATGTCTTCTGTTAGTTTGTATTTACATTAGGCTATATGAGTTGCCACTAGGGGGGATCTAGAACAGGGCACATTTCTAGAGTAGCAAATGTTATGCCAGTAAAGAGTGTTGGTTTGAGAATAGAGCAGTCCTACTACTTTGTTATTAGCCTACAGTGTTTCTTTCTGATAAGTCTACTGTTTTACTTCATTTTAAATAACATAAGTATATTTACCCAAATGCTCTTATGATTTAGAAAAGTATGGTGCTATTGACCTGGTTAAGAATAAAACCATCATTAACAAAGAGATGCACAATGGTTCAAGAAATGAAAAATATTCAATAAATATATTATTTAGGGCCATACTTAGGACTATTAAAAGGGAAGAGGTGTAAATTATGAAATCAAAATATGATTTTATTTAGAGTAGTAAGCCTATCTGACTACTTTTAGCTTAAACTAGACCCACAAATTATTGAAATCTTGAAGTCAAGATAAGATTTTCCTACCTTGGGTAGTGAACCTAGTGTTCACATGACTGTAAGCTCTACCTCTGATTAATTACTGAAGATTTAAATTTTCAAATGAATGCTATGTTACTTAAAACCTAGCCATTTCTAGTGAAAGTCCTTGGTTGCTAACCTTGTTTTCCATGTTGCCACCTCAAAATGTTTCCATACCAACTTGTTTAACAATAAAAACACAGGAAAAATGGCAAAAAACAGCACCTCCTTAAAAAGCAGCACAGGAGTGTTGCAAAAAGCTGTGTACCAGGCAAAAGCTCCAAAGTTGTTCTGTGTAGTCAATGTGATGAAAGGCTCTGTGTCTTGTTGTTTTAACAATCAGACATAAAAGATGGCATTTTCAATAAGATGAATTAAACACTTGAAGGTGTATGGGTGTGCCCCATATGTAAGGCTGGTGACAGGGTCAGCAAGAGCCCTGCAGCTTTGAGCCCAAAATGGGCCTAACACAGCCAAATGTAGAATTCCTTGCTTTACATGTAATCTGCTAAAATAAAAAAAAAGATAGTTTTCCAGTTAACTAAGCATTAATTTAATTTTTGTGTTGAATAAAGTTGCAATTGTGAGACACCAAATTAATCAAACTATCAATCATTTTAATAATATGTTTTTACTAGTATAGTAACAGTAACAAATATAGTATAGTTTAGTATAATCTAGTATAACAAATCTAGTATAGTATAGTGTACTATAGTATATACTATTACTATAGTATACTATTACTATATAGTATAGTATAATATACAAATATAGCATAGTATAACAGTATAGTATAGTATAAAAAATACAGTTACAAGTATAGTAGCATAGTATTGTAACAAAATGGTGTAGCAGTGGCTGAAAGCCACAGCTACAGCTGGCAGACAATCAATTACCTTAAATTACCTTAAATCGCATTTGCCAGCGAGATAAGGTGGTAGATCCTCCTGTAGTTCTCGCTGGTGGTGAGTGATGTAATTATGTTGGCTTAGCTTCCCAGTCCAGCCTCCACTCGGCCCTCTCCCAGTCCCTGTCGACTCCAGCCTTGAAGGAGTGGGGTGTCTCAGCTTGGATGGTAGACTCGGATAGGCTATTCCAGAGGGGGACCACCCGAATGGAAAAGAAACCACGTCGTTCCCTTCTCCGACATCCAGGCAGGTGAAGCTTAAGACTGTGACCTCTTGAATTGTTAGCCAAAGAGGGGGTGAAGATCTGGTTCAGGTGACCGGATTTGAAAATTTTGCGTGCCATGATCACATCTCCTCTATATCTTCGATAGGTGAGGGTTGGAAGTCTCAAAGATCCTAGGCGATCCTGGTAAGGGACATTATTTAAGCCACGGACCAGTTTGGTTGCTCTCCTTTGGACACTTTCAAGGGCTCTTGTGTCCATTTTATTTTGGGGAAAGGCCAAAGTCAAGCCAAACTCAAGGTGGGGACGGACAAGGGATTTATAAAGTTTTATAACCACACATGACTTTCTGGTTACAAAAGAGCGCTTAATGAGTCCGAGAGCTCGATTAGCTTTTGCAACCTGAGCCTGAGTGTGGCTGTGGAATTTCAAATCTTTGTCCACAATGACGCCTAAGTCTCTTTCCTCAGCAGCTGCTTCCAACTGATCACACCCTATATGGTAGGGATTGTGGGGGTTATTGTGCCCTAAGTGCAGTACCTTGCGTTTTGTTGCATTGAATTGTAGGGCCCAAGTTGATGACCAAGAGGATAGCCTGTCAAGGTCCAGCTGAATGCAGGCTCTTTCTTCTTCAGTTTCAGCAGGCCCAATGAGCTTACAGTCGTCAGCATATAATGTTAAAAGGTTGCATAGATAAGTTGTACAGTCGTTAATATATATGCTGAACAACGTTGGCCCAAGGATGGTTCCCTGTGGGATGCCGCTTATAACCGGGGAAGTGGAGGAGAAAACTGGATCGCCATTATCAGTGTAGATCATGACACGTTGAGATCTGCCAGTTAGGAATGCTCCAATCCAATCAATCACACCCTCATGCACCTGATAAGCTCTAAGCTTCAGCAACAGGTATGAGTGTTCAACTTTGTCAAAGGCTTTGGCTTGGTCCAGTAAGATAATGTCTACCGGTTTACCCATATCCAAAATTTTAGTTGCATGATCATATGATTGAATAAAGTTGGTGTCGATTGGCCTGCCCCTGCGAAATCCATGTTGTCTATCGCTAATAAGTGTATTTTCTTCTAAATAATTTATAAGAGCATGGTTAATGATACCTTCCATAATCTTGCAAATGGCTGAGGTTAGGCTTATTGGTCGATAATTTCCTGGGTTATCCTTGTCGCCTTTCTTAAAAATTGGTATAATATTTGCTGTTCTCCAATCATTTGGTAATGACTTTTTGGCCAGGGACATGTTGAATATTCTGGAAAGGGGGAGGGAAATGTAAGCAGCAATGACCAATATTTGCCAATGCATAGTAATGATTAGTATTTGCCTATTAGCAGTAAACTATTATGCATCCCATTCGACTGTTTGAGTTGAGTTTATGTTTTGTTTTAGCTGTCAGTGTACAATATTTTAAATCTTGTTTTGATTTATTAATGAACAAATAAAGAAAGAAAACGATTAACATACATAATAAATAAACCCTCCATCTAAACCAATCTCCTGTAATACCCAAGAGCCTGACTTCAGGCTGTCCAAAGGGGATGTCCAGTATACACTAGAAAAGGTGTAGGAACTGTCCAAACTTTGTAACCTAAATGACTTGCCAGTTGTTTTTTAATCAATCCATTTTCACTTATCAATATATAAAATAGCGTCACATTCTATATGATTAGACTGTGAAAACAATTCATGGAGATGCACCACTTTTTTTATTAACAATTCTACTCTATTTTCTTATTCATTTATTAATGAACAAAATAAATAAATGTTTACAGTGTACATAATAAACAAGTCCACTGCTTTAACTATGCTTCTCTGCTTCCTGAGAACCTGACTCCAGGCTGCCCTAAGGGGAAATCCTGTATAAACTAAAAACATGTATGCATCATCCAAAATGAGAACCTACATGACTTGCCAGTTTTTTTTTTCAAATAATGCTAGTAATAGCATAAGTATTCAATCAACAGGTCCTTATTCACATTGGCTTCTATTCTTTCTTTTTTTTTTAACCTTATCTTAGTTGTGAAAAAATATCCTGAACTAGTTCTTTCCCTATTTCTGATCATCTTTTGATTTTATTCACAATGCTAGAATCATAGTATAGCATGTTTTAGTATCAAGTCTATTGTTAGCAGTTCTCTATCCTTTTTTTATATGGCACTTAACACACAGAGAATCCTTTGATAACCACTTGATTTATATCCTTTTTATCAGGGGTCTCCAAACTTTTCAATGTAAGGGCCATATTATATATTTCCCATATTCATGCGGGCCGAAAGGATAAAAAATGAGAGAAAAAAAAACAAACAAATCAGTGCCAGTAGCCGCTGAGCTCCATTCCGCTCGGCTCTGCTCGTAGTGCGAAAGCACCCTAACCACACACCACACAGCCAATGACAACACTGCTCGAAACACGTCATTAACGATCAAACCCTCTCAACACCTCAGTTCACTCACCCCCACGCTCTATCTCACATAACTGCACATAATACAACGAAGCCCCACTTGCCCTTTATCCCTACAATATACAGTTACACACAACTGATATGGCCCGCGGGCCATAGTTTGGAGACCCCTGCTTTTTATTATCTGGAATTAAAAAGAACTTGAACAATTTATTTTGCAGTCTTGTTCAATACTCACAAGTAGGGTGTGTTTTCTTGGGTAATGTTCAGGCATTTGTGCTTTTGTTTGATAATCATACAAATTATAATGGTGTGTTTATGACAATAAATGTTTCTTTCAGGATACAAGAATACAAAAGGTGTGCTATTGATTTTAAAGTTAGAAAATGCTCTTTCTGGAGAAAGTATATCATGGTTTTCTTCGTCAAAAAGGTTTGTCTAATAAGATCTATTTTTAGAAAGGCTGTGTAATTTACTATAACAAACAAAGAACAGCTATAGTTTAACAGCCATCCCGAGAAGTAAAAAACTGGTCCAAGGGGCTGAAAAAATACATTAAAATAAGCAAAAGAAAAGAAAAACAAAGAACAACACATTTCTTATTAGCACCACAAACCTTACAACACAGCTAACAAGACAATTTCAACTAATATTCTCTTCTGTTTATACCCTAAGAGGCTGCAATTATTTATTTATTCCCTATTTATTATACCTGAAACTATTTTGAAATCATTGATTTGTGTTGAACTTTTCAACTGTGTAGGCCTATTTCACTCTATAAATGATATATACATGTACTCATACAAACAGGGGGAGGTAGTGATAGAGTATTACTCTTTCCTCATAAATAATAGCATTGTAGTAAATTCCATGAATCAGAGAAGTATAACTGTGTGCAAGAAATGCTCTTGAAGACTCCCTCAATATATGACAGTTATTTAAGCAGCACAAGCCTGACGTCAAATTTCCTTTGGCTAATATTCCAGTGTATCAATAGCCAAGCCACTATAAGGGAAGTAAATTTCTAAGCTGAACCATTGTGAAATTTCTGGTATACACAGAGCTTCCATTATGTTCCCACTAAATTTATGTTCGGTTGTAAGCCTTCAGAGCTTATGAAAGTAGACTTCTTTTTATTATGGATAAATCAACAATTGATTGATTGTTCAAAACCAGCCAATGGTGGTTTTGGGACCAAGATTTTTGGAGATGACCGTTTTTATATGAATTTAATGCCCTGAGTTTCTGTAAAGCAGCCTTGGATTTCCAGTTAAGGCAAGAGATTTTGGTCAAATTGATTAATTTGATTCTGTTGTGTTTTTGACCTGTTCTTTTTGGTTAGGTGTTTGCCCAGAAAATGTTGGATACAGGAAATAAAGGAAGTCTAGACTTTTTTCTCAACTTCATTAATTGAAGTTTTGAAGTCAGTATCTTACTTATGTTTTATTTTGTACACCATGAAACTATCCTACGTTAATTTTTCTTGTACTCAGTTGACCTATTTTGTACCTATATATCCAGTCTTATTAAGAGCCCTCATGAACTGCTTCCTTAATCCCAGCTTGATATGTAGTGAAAAGATTTTTTTCATGTGGGAATAAGGGGATATTCTTTTCTCCAATATCCATACTTTCTGCCTTAGGCTACTCTTTTCTAAACCCCTGATATATTTTGTTTCTGCTATCCCTTATGTACAAGAATCAAATATATTTGGTATGACCACTTTGCTGGTCAAGGAAAAGGTTTACTACTTTCAAGTCTACACATACCAACCGTTAATGTTCTGGACACTTCCAGATCTATGGTGCAACATTGTGCTTTTATTTTCGTTGAGTGAGTAATCGGTATTGAACCATATATGTTTCTTTTGCTTGAAAGAAAACGTTCCAAACTTTGCTTTGGGTTGTCAACCACTAAATGTAAACTATCCAGAAAATATTCAGGAAAACATACTTTTCAGAGGAATCTCCTAATAGTGACAAAACACTGGATTTTCTTCTTCAGAGGAAAAGAGTTGTAGATATTGTTTTTATCCTGTATGATAAAAATTAATTTTTGTTCCTGGTTCTAATAAGTTTTTCCCATCAACCTGGAAGCCAGTAATTCAGTAGCTTCTTTGATAGGTAGTTATCCCTGGTAAGATCAAGAACCTCATCTTGGTTAACATTTTCAGGAATTGATTAAATCTGTTCATAATCACTTTCTCCTTCAGTAGCACAAAAGACTGATCAAATGGACGTGGGTTGTTTTAGGGGCATCCCCATCCCCCAGAAAGTCAAAATTATACTAAATACTGGGTTAGAGGGGTAAGAAAACCAATGAGGAGAGCCTAAAATTTATCGGTTCCCTCCCGAATATTAATTCTGTATCTTCCCCTGCTTCTAATTTAGGGATCAGGTGTCTCGAAGAGTCTAAATCAGGATAGGATCACTTGCTATGGTTTTTTGATTGATTATAGTAACATTTACTAAGCAGAAATAATATTCTTCAAGTGATTTTCGGGTTTTCTCCAAATCATTGGTACGTTTAATTCCAGACTGTTTCCATCCCATGTAGACCACTGACACAAATGCTCTGTGCGAGTTTTATAGACAATATGGAGGGTCCAGGTTTTATCATGATCTCTAAGCTTTACACCACAGTATTCAAGATAATATTCAAGATAAGCTTTCTTAGCAATATCACTAACAGTTTGTTCTATTTTCTGTTAATGTGTATTCCCTGCATATGTAGTACAAATATTAGGATGATGTACATAGATTCTTCTGCTTGAACTCATTTTTTTTCCATTAGAAAAGACAAACAAGACCGACAGTTTGAAACACGTAAATAGGCTTAGGACTACACTTACTGTAGTCCTATAATAAAAACGAAGATGGTAAAATGAAGAAACCAAACGACAAAGTAACAGCAAGTATAAAGAGAAAACAAAACGAAGTAGATCTATTCATAATAGTTTTAATTTTAAATACGTTTTTATTTGTGTTGCAATAGCAACACTTTGGTTTTGTCGTTTTTTTTTTTTTTTTTTTTTTGCACCCCGATTTCAGCTTATTCCTAGAAAGTGGTAAAGGTCTAACCTCTGCGGTTTTTACGGAAAGTGTGGACCTTAGGCCGGATTGATGAATATGACTGCATTTTGGAAGCTTTGCAGAACTCTTGCCTGGGGCCAAAAAGGATGGTTTTTCCTGGTCCTTGAGCCAGAGTTTATAGTGTGTGAAGTGAAGTGGGGTTTTATAGCCTATGTCAGAGAGAACTATCTGAAGTTATGCAGTCAAGCTTTCGTTTCATCAAACCATGTTTCTGCTTTCGAGTGGAAAGCTCTGCTGTAGCAGGCAAGCAGGGAAGCATCAGTTTCAAATTGAAGATGGACTAAAATCTATAAGTGTTAAATATAAGCGGCAGTTACCCGGCCCCACAGCCAATATATCTTCTTTGAGTGATAAATAGAAAAATTTACAGAAACAAAAAAGTGACATTTTCCCACGGGTCCGAAAGTGCTGTTGTATATTGTTTCTACCCATTTTTGTTCGTGATTTCATCTGAGTTTATAATGATTGCGGTAGAGAAATGGTATCAGATGTGCCTCTTAAACTTTAAAAGTTCTCTCATTGCTAAAGAAATTAGAGTTTATCCTTTGCTCCTTTCTAACTGATGACGTTAGAAACTTTGAACTAAGACAGATAGCTTTTTTTTGACGGCAATCGATAGCTCTTGATGAGCTGATCAAAGTATATGTCATCCATTTTTTGGTAGAAAAGTACAAACTGAAACCAAAAATAGGCCGATATCAATTGTGAGACATATAGGGGAGTTTTAAGCAACAGTCGGCTGTTAGCTCATAATCATCTTCTGCAATGAGGGGTTCGCAACTTTTGCTATTTGATGTACCTATTATTTGTTTCCAGTGTATTTGATGGTAAGACTAATTTAGTTCCAGTGGTAAGACATGTAGGGGACTTGTTTATTTTAGGATCCTTACAGATTAACAATTTCAGCGTTAAATCGAAGCGAGGAAACAAAACCAAAGTGCTGCTCCCGCAGTACTTTGCTCGGCAAAGCCGAACAAACGTTGCTGCAACATCTCACGTTGCCTATGCAGCGTAGATTTAGTTATAATCCAATAAGAGCAGATTCAGTCAGTACACTTTCTTGTCGTTATTAAAAGTATGACTTTAGTTTCATAAAACAAAGCAATAGGCAGGCTGTATTTTTAGCCAAAAAGAATTAGAATGAGTATAGTTGTTTTAAATAATAGTTATTATTTCATATTATTCTAATTTTGTTGTTATAATAAGAAGACTAATAAGCGCAGACATACAAGAACAAATGCTTTTAGACAGTATTCATGCTTCAAATTTTTGAATAGAAGATACATTGGTTGATAAGTGAATTCATCTGAAAATGAAGAGCTAATAGAGAAAAACTGAAATATGATATTTAGATTCATACGAATGACAGCTAAGCACCTTTAGCTTTAGGGGGACTTTAGCATGAAAGGATTGGAGCACGAAGTCTATGAGAAACTTTCATTATTATTTATAGGGTAGGTCAAGCATGTTTTTTTTTGTTTCCTTTTGCTTGCGAATTGACTTTCTTTTTTAAATTTCAGTCAATATGTGATGATGCTACAAAGTCATCAGATGCTACAAGTTTAAAATTAGTATAATTAAATATTTAACGATTTGTCAGTTAATTCCTTTTTGTTTTGTATACGGTACAGTAATATACAGTGAATTTAACCCCTTTTTTCAGGCTTAAAGGCTTTGTCTGTACGATCTAATCATATTCTACGACAATTTAATGAATCAGAGGCTGCAAAGATTGCTATTTACGATTGCAGAGAAGAGGTAGCATATGGCAAACTTCGGAGTGTCTCCATTGTCCTTGGGAATGAGATTAGTAGCCTGCTGTCTACGAAAGGACAAGGAAAAAATGTTGCTTTTTTGACACCAAATGATGCAAGATACGTCTTTACTCAGTTTGGAATTTGGCTTGGCGGAAATACAGGTTTGATTGAATTGAGTTCTTTTGCTACGAATTTCGGAATTTCTCCATTGCTTTCTTTGGTTTTCCTTTGTCACAAATGAGTGTTAAATGTTAAAGTTGAGAATTAGCTGATGCAGTGGGATGACAGGGGACGTTTATCCTTTTCCATGATCCCTGTTGCCCGAGTTGAATTAGTAAGTATTTATTTTCTTGGTATTAAAGCCTAATTTTCATTTGAAACCTAACGGAAAAATCATAGGAAAGATACAAAAAAAATTTGAAAAACTCGGTTTCTCATAATTTATTAGAGAACGATTTTTGCGCTTTCGGTGTTTGATTTGGTTTTCTCTTCTGTCCATAAAATTCCAAATAACAGCCTGCTTAAAAACTCACTTGTGGTGTTGTGTTCCTACACATATTTAGAAACCATTTAGTTGATTTTGATTTTAATCAACGTATCCCTTTTTGAAAGGGAGCTCTACAATGAGAAGTTATGTCTCCTAGTTTATTTAAATTAGAAATTTCTCAAATACTTCTGAATATACCGGTAATTTATTTTTACGGTTTAGCTAACGTTTCACACCTATTGTATGTTGATGATCTTTTAGTTGTAGGTAAACCTAAACCTGGCCTTTCAAAACCAGTAGGTCACATAAGTTAAGCATTACACGTGTTGGATTTTACCCGAGCGTTGATAAATGCCAGTACCTTTAACTCGTTTTATCGCCCTTTCCTTCCTCTCCCATTCCTTGTAAAATGTTTGTATCTTCTGTCTTTTTTTTTCAGTGGTTGCGTAATACCATTACTACTAATTTACGTTCTTTCCGTTCACAGCTAGTTTCTGACTCCAGACTGAAGATTAGGATTGTTTGCTCAAAGATTGTTTGTAATGGAGGGAAATATAACCGTAAAACTCAGCGAAAATTATTTCTTTTTTTTGTGATTAATAAATTTTATATCTTCTGGCGTTTTACTCACTTTTGAAAAAAAATGATCTTTCATCTATTCGTATTCAATATATCCGTTTCTGTAAATTTTTGTTTTTTCTTCCGCCTTGGTACCGTAATAGGAGAATATTACTGAAATTTGGAACAAATGTTGTTTTGGAAAAGTTGCTATTGGGAGCAAAAGGCTGTCGGATATTAACACAAGTCAATTGCCAACCTTGTCATGGTTGTGAATATCCGTACCTTTTTTTTTTATATCTCTCTCTTGTATTCGTGTTAGAAATAACATTAGTGGAAATAAAATTAATAATGTTAACATTAGTGGGTTAGAAATAAATTATCATTATTATAATTAGCAATCTACAAAAATTGATTAACAATAATTCACAAAAACATGGGGCTTTCTTTGGAATTTCAAATTTGAGCCTGAAATATAAACGAGTATTTAGCATAATTTTACAAGTTCAAAACAAGCGTTCAAACACACACATAACACAAACACACACACTTTCCCTTAAATCTTTGCTTGCGACAGGCTATTTGGGGACGACCTGCTTTTCGTTTGGCCCTTGACGGTTGGCCGACAAGGATAATCTTTGGGAACCTGTCATCCTTCATTCGTGGGATAATAATAATAATAATAATAATAATTAATTTATAACCCACAAAATACACTAAGCTGTGGAGAAAAACACACAAAAAAAAGAAAAAAAAAACCATGACAACATAACAGCATAACAACATACAACGTAAGTGAATTACCTCAATTCAAAAAATGGCCAAAGAGGGTCAAAAACACCAATCATTTGCCGAGTTTTAAGAGATATATCTTTAGATAAATGTTTCAGTCGAGAGGGCGCATCAACGATATCAAATTTAGAAAACGACTGTTTGATTCCGATATCACCTAGGCAGACGCAACAAATACTTGCAATACTTAAAATATCCTGAGCGTATTTTCTTTGTATCCTTCTTGCGAAGGAGGAAAGCAAAACCAGAAAGATAAAAAACAGCAGGGGCACAAATCCAACGCGTATCCATTTCGCGTATCCAACCCGCATACTTTTCAGCACGCTGGACGTAATAGCGGAGCAAGTAGACGAAAGTGACGTGGAAAAAGAGAGACCCAACCATTTAATACTTGCTGAACATGGTATAGTTGAAGAACCCAAGCAAATGCGTACTAGCCATCTCATTCTTTCTCTAATTATAGCCCTAAGAAGCGGGATTGAACCACATTTTTCTTACAGCTTACTGTTTGAAATACGGTCAGTCAGTCAGATAAACGAACCGATCCTTAAGCAATTTCTCTGGAAAGCATCTAGCAAATCCTCCTCGGTTTTTTTGGAGTGCCGACGCTTCAAAACCATACCTGACCATATATTGTAGCTTCCAATATTCTAATTTTGGTTAGCAGACTTATCTTCCTATTCTTCCAAACTTTTTTCAACTGTGAGAATCTGTCCACTTGATCGGTCTTCCCGTAACCCAACATCACCTATTCACCACCATTACTTATTTCTAGTCTTAGCGGCTTAGTCTTCTTGAAATTAATTTTCAAACCTATTCTTGCACCCTTAACTCGGAAAGTCTCTAAAAGTCTATTTACTTTGCTAACATTTTCATCTAGGATTCTTAAATCATCACCATGATCTAAATCTAGGAGAGTTTTTTTCCCTATTTGATTCCGTGTTCTCTCATTGTCTTTGCTGTGCTCCTTAGGACAAAGTCCAACAAAATGATCTAATTAAATGGGGATAGAATACAACCCTGCTTAACTCCTGATTTAATGTTTGCTTCTAACCTAATTTCCTAACTTAACGCAGCTGTGTTATTCCTGTAAATAGTACTAATCACTTGAATGTATTTTTAAGGTATACCGTACTTAGGATAAGACCTTTGCTAAAGCTCTTCTGTCAGCTGAATTAAACGCTTGCTCATCTGTAAGGACTAAAGGTGTCTTGAAAACTCAGACACTTCTCAAATATTAATCTAAGAGTGAAAATTTAGTCGAAAAATCCTCTAGCCTTCCTAAAACTACTCTGTTCATCTCTTGAAGCATGTCTATAGCATCTCTATGTCTAAAAATTATCGTCATACTAAGTAATTTGCTTCCTACAGAAATCAGGCTAATGCCTCTATAATTACCACACTCACTCTTATCACCTTTCTCATGGAGGGACTTTCCTAAAATAGCTGGGTACTTCCCTTTTTTCAAAAATCATATTTATAATCAAATATTTTAATGAAATATTATAATTTTGTAACCTATTTCTACACTTACAACCACCATATATAAAAAACTCGTTTGCCTCACTATCAGCACCTGAGGCCGTATTATTTTTTTTTATCCTTTTAGTACTGTCTCTAGTTCATCCTTTCAAAATAAGTCTTCCTTCAAATCAAAAGTGACGCAAACTGTACCACCCTTTTCTATATCTTTTCCTGTAACTCTATGACGGTTTTGCACATTCTCAAAATGTTTTGTGAATCTTTCTTTAACTCTTTCCTTCTCGCTAGCTGTTGCCCCATATATATATATATATATATAATATATTATATATATATATATATATATTAATATATAATATATAATGTATAATATATACCATATATCTATCTATATAAAAATAAGTTGTCTGTCTGTGGATGTGTGGATGGATGTGTCAGGTGACGTCACCTGAAAAAACTGGATCAGGTGACGTCAAAACTGAAAAAACTAAAAAAAGGCAAAAACTACAAAAAAAACTAAAAACTAATAAAAAAAATAAAAAAGCTAAAAAACTAAAAAAACTATAAAGGTAAAAACCAATAAAAAACTAAAAAAAAAACTGAAAAAACTAAAAAAAGGCAAAAACTACAAAAAAAAACTAAAAACTAATAAAAAAAGTAAAAAAGCTAAAAAACTAAAAAAAGGTAAAAAACTAAAAAAAATAAAAAATAAAAAAAAACTAAAAAAAAGGAAAAAACTGAAAAATAAGCTAAAATAAAGGTAAAAACCAATAAAAAACTAAAAAGAAAAAAAGGAAAAAACTAATAAATGACGACACTCAAAGAGAAAGCGACCAGGACAAAAGGAATGTTCGATTAGCAATCAACAAAGCACCGGGACACAGGGAGTATAAATGACGACCAGGACAAAGCACCGGGACATAGGGAGTATAAATGACGACCAGGACATAAGTAAAAAAAAATTAACAAAACTAAAAAGAAGGTAAAAACTACAAAAAAACTAAAAAGAAAAAAAAACTAAAAACTAATAAAAAAACTAAAAAATCTAAAAATCTAAATAAACTAAAAAAGAAAAAAAAAGGAAAAAAATAAAGGAGAAAAACAAAACTAAAAAACGAATGTATATACAGACCGGTACACCGGGATACAAATGACGACCGGGACACAGGGAATATAAATGACGACCGGGACACAGGGACACAACTACAACGGGGACACCGGGGGAAACAGGGAACACGTTTGTTGTTGAAATTTTTTTTTTTTCTTCTTTTTTTTGATGTTTTCATCTAATTTTTCAAATTAGTATCTATAGGTTTTCTGTTTTGTTCTATTTCGTTAAATTTATTTTTAGCGGTCCCTCTCTCGCCAAATCATCCCCCGAGCATGTTGGAGTATTTTATTGAAGATAGCCAAGCAGGTATTGTCCTGGCAACATCAGAGTTCGTTGATAAACTGCTGCCCATCTGTAAATCGCTAAGAAAGGAGCTTGTAAACTTGGACGATGTCATTAAGGTAGCATCTCATCCCCAAACTGATGATTGGAATCCAGTAGAAGCGGAGAACGCTATGATATTGTATACAAGTGGCACAACTGGTAAACCCAAAGGTACTATTTAGTCTAAACGAATGCATGATTTTTGTCTCATAATTATTAAGCCAGCTGGCTGTATTATTATCGGACATTATCAGTGGGGATTATCAATAATGGTAGCATTTTCAGGATCGAAGCAAGTATGAAAACAACTATTTCGCTCTGCATTTCGGTTTGTTCACGAAAACACACAGTTTCTTTACATACACAACTGCTGATTAAAATCAAAACGAAGAAAGATCACCAGATAATAGAGATATGTTACTATATTCCATATCCCCCCCCCCGCGGAGGGCAATAGATATAAATCACAGTTTTAAACCACTGTGTTTTTTTATGATGTGTTTTTAGCAAAGGGTAAATTGTTCTTTTCATTATTTTCTTTTAGGATGAGAGGGTGGAAGCCCTCTTTAATACCTGATAATTTTGGTCAGGTTTGATCTCAATGGCTCAAATTAAATTTGTTCGTTCGGTGTAATGAATCAAAGATGAAAATGAAAAATACCCTGTTGTAAGTCCTGGTAAAAATAAAATTCTTAGTAGTACTTTTTCCCACCGAGAAAGTTTCTGGTGGTGCTCTTCGGAGAAAGAATAGTAAATAACAGTAGCTAAATAGAGGTAGAGAAACACTTTATTAAGTTATAGAAACTTATAAAGTAATCAGGTGGTGTACTGTAACGAAACATTATTGGCGACCACTCTTCCTTCAGCTTGTTTTCAACTTTAACTAAACACAGTAGAGTTTTGAGTTCCGAATACTTTCCTTCTTTGACCTTGTTCGTGAACGGAAATCTCCTGGGTCTACTAAATTTTTTCCATTACATTCTACATAAAACCAGTTAGTCTGGTTTCAATTTAAAAACACTTTTTTAAATTAATTTGACTGTTTTAGGCCCATTTAGGCCAAACAATCTCAATGGTGATTATAGCACTGTCCATTAAGCTCTATTCTGTTCATGCAAAATGAAAATAGCTTGTCTAGCTTGTGCTAACACTCGATAACTTTGTTTTGTTAACACAGTACTTGGTTGGCATTTCAACTGTGAACATCTATATGATTTTAGGCCGGATTAACTTTTAAATATGTTACAGTGGAATGCAGTGACCGTTAGTGATTACAAAAATTTTTGCAAAAAGTGAAATAACACATTATTATTTATTGACTATATTACTATTGGATATTTTTGCTTATTCACATAAGGCGCTGTATTATCTTTAGTTTATCTATTGAAATTGTTTGGTGGTGTACTGGCTTTTAATCTCCTCCTCCAAAAATTGCAGTGGTGTTTCCACTTATTTATTCACTAACATTATCCAAAATTTTAATTCTGCAGCGCCGTCAATATTCCAAATTCCTGGGGTGCGTTGACAGTGAGAGAGCAATTAAGGTACATTGGCAGTACTCTGCAGGTGTCTCAGGCAACCAGCAAAATAGGGGAGGGACCCACCGCAAGGGCCATACGTACCTGCCGGTATTTAGTTAACCTTAAATTGCAGGGAATAGGTGAATGGCTCCCTATGCTTCCCTTGTTCCTGGACCGACTTGGTTACCTGTGTGCTTACTTACGAATTGACGTGCTATATAGACTATGATTATAGACTGCGCATCGGATTAACTTTTTGGAGAAGATATTACATACATGGCTAGTTCTATTTATGTCTGTCCGGTGCTGAACTTTTTAAAACGGTCAATTGCGAAGGATAAAGACACTTTGATAAAGGTTTGTGCTTAATTTTTTGCAAAAGATGCAATTGAAACCTGCAAAGTTGCAATAAAGGTTTACATACTTGAAAGTAGAAGAGGATCACATCCAGCGTCATCGTTTTTTTTTCGACATTTTGGAACTGCTATGCGGCCTCAAGGAAAAGGAAGATTTGCCGATACTTGAGGTTTGCAATACTTGATCCATCGGACGTGCCTTCTTTTCCATTGGACCCCCCTACAATAGTGGCCTCACGCCTGAACGAATCCGTCCGGATGCTTAATTTTTTAGTCGAAAAACAGGAAACATGTTTGCAGAGTTCAAGCCCAGTTATCTGGCCATTGATGCCAGCTCACCAGTCCCCCTCTGTTCCTGTGGTGCTGTCAAATATTCCTGACAATATTAATATGCGAAACCCTAGAAATCAGTGTGATTCTGTGAAGAAGTTTGGCTGGGCTGACAAGGTGAAACATATTGTTAGTCGCCGAAATGGACTGGTAGTCCACATGGTTGAAGAAGATTCTGTAGTGGCAGCAGTGGCTGCAATACCTGATAGATTGAAAATTCAGGCTATGATTATAAGAACGGAGTACGCAGGTATTATTAAATTGGACATTGATTTTGAAGTTTCTCAAATCTCTATGCTTGTTGAAAGTGTAATTTCTGCGACACGCTTCGGAATTTCAGGAGTTGTGCAGCTGAAGTTTAAAAAAAGTGATGACCTGGATCATGCATTGAAGTTTGGAGTGAAGATCGAATATTGTTTATTTTATGTCACTTGACCGATCGAAAAACCCAAGCAGTGTCTCAACTGCCAAGAATTCGGACATTTCGCTCGGGAGTGTTCAAACCCGACCAACTGTAGCAGATATGCGGGTGATCATAGTGATAAGGATCATGCATGCAAAGCAGACATAAAATGTATAAACTGTGGAAAATCCCACAGAACTAACAGCTTGATTTGTGTAGAAATGAGAAAGCACCTTCCCGCTCAAGGCCAAAGAAACAATATTACAGCCCCACGGCGTTAAAAATTTATTTTAGTATTTTATCAGAACATAAATGGTGCTCGTGGAAAACTACAAATTATTGAAAATTTGTATAATGCTTTTGATATTGTGTGTCTTGCTGAGCACCTTTTAAGTGGAAATAATGTGTCATTGTTAGGGCGTTCGCCTAATTCTCAGTTTTTTCTCAGCCCAGCAAATATTACAACTGGCAGACCTTCGGGTGGTTTAGCCATTGCGATAAATAAAAAGTTTGCCGCTTCTTTGTTAGATTCAAGCGACATTTATATGAGATAGAATTTAAAAGATTCTCCATAAAATTCAAGCTACCAACAGATGGCTTGATGTCCCCTTCGCAAAAAAAAACAAGAACCTGTTGGTTTACAGAAGTATCATGGAATCACATACATGTATCGTTCTTTCTGTACACGCTTGATTTTTTTTTTTATGGAAATTAAAATCCCTTTCCACCTTCTGTCTACTTCATTGAAAGGGAACCCACTGGACCTTGATTGCTTTCTATCTGAGTTGACGCATTCTCTTAAGGTCGCCTCATCTGTATCTGTACCTTCCATGAGGATCAAAATAGGAACACAGAAACGTGGTAAGAAAGAAGATGATGAGTTGCAAGATACCAAGCACCGTCATAAGTTTTGGTTTTGGATTTGGGCCGACTGTGATCGTCCTCGCTTGGGTGTTATTTTTCCAATTGTTAATTCAACCAAACGTGAGTTCCAGAAAGCTCTCCGCCGTTGGAAAAATAGACAAGTTTAAACGGCAACTTGTGCGATAAAAAACAATCCCCAGCAGCTTTGGAGGAGAGTTTCAAAGCTCACATCAATTTCCTCCTTGCAATCTTACCCTATCGATGTCGCTTTGTGGGAAATACATTTTTCTTCACTTTTCTCCGATAATACTCCTCCGGTTGAAGCTACCTATGAAAATGCCCTCCTCTACCATATAAATCTTGGCCACCGGAGGAACTTTGTCGTTGTTACACCTTCAGCTGTCTAGACCCAAATTCGTCTAATTAAACCTGGTAAAGCCCCAGGTTAAGACGGGTGCAAACTTAACACCTCCTCTACGCTACCCCACTTCTTATGCAATATTTATCACTATTACTTCAGGCTGTTCTTTCGGAAGGTCTTGTTACCTGTGTCTTAAATAAAGGTGAAAACTCAGAAGTCCGCGAATTGTTCATACCAATTACTGTTTGCTCCACAATGGGTAATTTTTTTGAAAAGCTGATCTTCCAAGAAATAAACATGAATTGTAACCATGGGGACAACCAATTTGGATTTCGCGGAGTATGTAAAACGCACATGCAACTTTTTTGGCTATTTTAGACCGTTGTAGGATGCTGAAAAAGAACCTGTATGTGGGTGCAATCGACATTTCAAAGGCGTTTGATTCCATTATCCATTCACATGCTATTTTTCTCTATTGAGAAGTGGAATATAACCTTTTCTCTGCCGTCTCATATGGAATTGGTATGGTAATGCGTCCGTACGGGTGCGGCTAGCTAGCCAGCTGAGCAAATCCGTCACTGTTCGGAAAGGTGTGAAACAAGGATCTGTGCTTGGTCCAGCTCTTTTCAACAATGCCATCAGAACCGTTATTAAAATATTCTTCCATTTCCAATTAAGCCCTATATGGATGTCAGCCATCTCTGTTACGCAGACGATATCCTTCTATTATCAGATGATCTCCAGGTTCTCCAAATGCAATTCATACAGTTTGCTCTGGTTTTAATGAGATTGGGCTTCAAGTCGCCCCCTCTAAAACTGAGCTTCTCGTCTACGGTTCATCTCAACAACATTCTGTTACTATCAATGTTGGCCCAGAAATCATTTCTGCATCGTACTCTCTGAATTATTTAGGTCTCCAGTTTGGATCAACTGTTAAAATACTAAAACACTCGTTATCTTGGCCTTGAAAGAAAAGTTTAGAAAATCGTATAGGGTGCTTGCCCGAGTTAAGGGCCAGTTTCACAAAATAACCCTGGGCAGACTTTACAACGTTTTTTTGCACCGCATGTCTTTTTCTTAGTCCCTGTGTGGAGTTTTTTCACAATATCTAAGCGGAAGAAAATTAAATCTTTATTTTTCTGTTTTTGCATTTATCTTCTGCAATTGCCGCTCTGGACTCGCAACCAGTACATTTCGAGTACATATGGCGTTTTCGATATGTACTCAAAAATGGACCAGCTTGTGGATAGGTTCCACAAGCGTCGAGAAAATATTGTCGACTTTCCGCTTAGTTGTTTAGCTTAATTATGTTGCAAAAAATAGTTTCTTTTTTTCTTTTGTGAGTTTTTTCATGTTTATTGTTTCCATTTATTTTATTTTGCTGTATTTTTTGTACTCCTCTAAGTGCATTTTATGTATTAAAAGAGGGTTTAAATAAATTATTATTATTATTGTCGGATCCAGCAATGTTACAGCAGCCTTGCTTTTCTCTTCTTCGAACTAATGCAAGCAGTAGAACCCTTCGGCTCGTGCCCACGGGCCTAATGTTGAAATATATGTTATTTCTCTATGGCTCCTTGTATTCCATGCATTTGGCCTATAGTTTACGAACCTTTGCATTCTCCTAAAATAGTTTCTATCGTTCGTGCTTGCGACGGCATTTATTTAGATTCAGAAAAATGAAGACTAGATTAAATACCTGTCAAAAAGAATCATTCCAGACCAAAATGAAATTAATTTTTCTTCTTAGATACTATAAAGTATATGTATATTTAACTAGTAGGGTAGAATTATTAACAAGGGAACTCAGCTCTTTTTAAAGTCTCTTGTCCTTAAAAAACAAGAGCTAAGAACTCATATGGCACTTGTGACGAGGTTGGAAGAGCCAAGAGGTCATATGTTATAAGCTCTAGCAAAATTTTAAGAGTCAATAGATTGCTTTAAAAAGAAAATCAGAGGCTTAATGCCGGTCGGGATTTAAAATAAGAGCTCTGAGTCACGAGGTCCTCCTAAATATTAAAATCCATTAAGATCCGATCACCCACTCGTAAGTGAAAAATACCTCAGTTTTTCTACTTTTTTCTCTCCCTTCATCCCCCCAGATGGTCGATTCGGGGAAAACGACTTTATCAAGTCAATTGGTGCAACTCCCTGACATGCTTACGAATTTCCATCGTCCTAACACGTCCAGAAGCACCAAACTCGCCAAAGCATTGAACCCCACCACCTAATTCCATCATAGAGAGCGGATACAGTCCGGTTACGTCAATCACGTATCTACGACATTTATAGGCGTTTTCCCAGATTTCCGGTTTCCCCCTCCAACTCCCCCCAATGTCAAAAGATCTGTTCGAGATTTGAAATAAGAGCTCTGAGACATAATTTCCATCTAAATTTCATATTTCATTGAGATCCGACCACCTGTTCTTTAGTTAGAAATACCTCAATTTTTCTGATTTTTCCAAATTAACAACCCCCAGCTCCCTCAAAGAGAACAGATCCGTACCAATTATGTCAATCTCGTATCTATAACTTGTGCTTATTCTTCCCATCAAGTTTCATCCCGATCTCTCCACTCTAAGGGTTTTCCAAGATTTCCGGTTTCCAAGATTTCTGTTTCCCCCCTCCAACCCTCTATGTCCCCGGATCCGATTTGAATTGAAAATGGAGCATCTGAGACATAAGATTCTTCTATATATCAAGTTTCATTAAGATCCGATCACCCATACGTAAGATACCTCGATTTTCACGTTTTCCAAGAATTCCGGTTTCCCCCTCCAACTCCTGTCACCGGATGTCACCGGATCTCCAACTCCTGTCACTGGACCTTCAATCTCACCGGATCTGGTTGAGATTTAAAATGAGAGTTCTAAAGCACAAGATCCTTCTAGATATCAAATTTCATTAAGATTTGATCACCCGGTCGTAATTTACAAATACCTCATTTTTTCTAATTTTTCCTAATTACTCCCCCTCCCAACTCCACCAAAGGGAGTGGATCTGTTCCAGTTATGTCAGTCACCTATCTTGGACTTGTTCTTATTCTTATCTCTCCGCTTTAGGCGTTTTCCAAAATTTCCGCCCCCCTCCCTAATGACACTGGATCCGGTCGGGATTTAAAATAAGAGATATGAATTTCGAGGTCCTTCTAAATATGAAATTTCATTAAGATACGATCACTCTTTTGTAAGTCAAAAATACCTCATTTTTTTAATTTTTTGGAATCAACCCTCCCCCAACTCCCCTAAATAGAGCAGATACGTTCCGGTTATGTCATTCCCGTATCTAGGACTTGTGATTTTTTCCCACGAAGTTTCATCCCGATCCCTCCACTCTAAGCATTTTCCAATATTTTAGGTTCCCCCAACTTCCCCTTCGCTGGATCCGGTCGGGATTTAAGATAAGGGCTCTGAGACACGATGTCCTTCTAAACATCAAATTTTATTAAGATCCGATCACTCCTTCGTAAGTTAAAAATACCTCATTTTTTCTGATTTTCAGAATTAGCCCCCCCCCAGCTCACCCAAACAGAGAAGATCCGTTTCGGTTATGTAAGTCACGTATCTAGGACTTCTGCTTACTTTCCCCACCAAGTTTCATTCCGATCCCTCCATTCTAAGCGTTTTCCAAGATTTCAGGTTCCCCCCCAACTCCCCCCAATGTTACCGGATCTGGTCGGGATTTAAAATAAGAGCTCTGAGACACGATACCTTCCAAACATCAAATTTCATTAAGATCCCATCACCCGTTCGTAAGTTAAAAATACTTCTTTTTTTCTATTTTTCCGAATTAACCACCCCCCCCCCCAGATAGTCAAATCGCGAAAACGACTATTTCTAATTTAATCTGATATGCCTGGTCCGGTCCCTGATATGCCTGCCAAATTTCGTCGTCCTAGCTTACCTGGAAGTGCCTAAAGTAGCAAAACCGGGACCGACAGACAGACCGACAGAATTTAAGATTGCTATATGTCACTTGGTTAATACCAAGTGCCATAAAAATTCGAAATTTCTCGGACCGGGTGAGAGTCACTTCTCCGACATGCATTGGCCTAGAAAGCCTTTTTGATGGACTCTATTATTTAAAGCGGCTTTGTCCTGAAATTTTTATTCTGAAAATTAGACCTCTCCTACAGCGCTTAAATAAGGAATTACGTCAGTGTCAGCATGCTATTATGAGATAATGGAATGAAGAATCGTCATCTTTGCTTTTTGCATTGGTAATATTCTTTATAAATACAGTGAGAATTCACTTATTAAAAAGAAAGAAGTCTTGATGCCTAAGTACCCAAAAAAATTTGTGGCTCTTCTGGAACTTATGCGCTTGATTATTACGCTTCGACTGTTAGATTATAGTAACTGTTTGTGTCCGTAAGTTTTCCTTGAGCTAACTGCCACTGGAGTGGGTGTGGCTGAGCAATTAATAAATAATGTGCTAAAGTCCATTTCACCCCTGTGATTAACTAGACATCAAAACCTTGGCCCATATACAATCATTACCTACCGATCATAATATGCTTTATCTTGTATAAGCAGCCCTAATTGGTTCAAATTCATGATGGATAAATTTGTTGATTAGCTAAGTGTGGATGTGAATTGGGCTTACTAAACTTAGGGCCCATTTTGCTGAATTTACTGTGTCCACCACGTTTCCAAATTTACCATCTAATCTGCACTGCTTATGACAAATATAATGATTGCCTAATGGAGTATTTTTATGTAGGTGTTGTTTTGACTCACAATAATCTGATATCACAGGTGAATTGTTTGCTGGATTCCTGGGGATGGAATACAAATGACAGAATATTGCACACATTGCCTTTACATCATACCCATGGTATTGTCAATGCTCTACTATGTCCGTTGATAAAAGGAGCAAGGCAAGTCAGTGTTATTATTTCTAGAAAAAGAAATGTGAATGTGTTATCATGCATCGTGTCCTAAACATTTGCTTGGAGTTTTATGTCAGAACAGAATTAGATTTTAGCAGAGATATAGTTTTTGGAAACGGTTGTCCCATCCTGTTAATTAATACTACAATTAGCTGTAGGCTAAAAAGACATTCTCTCAAAATCAAAGATTTTTTATCATGTGAAGGTCTAATAAAGCTTCAAATGTAACCTACCTTCCATGCATACTATAAATTACTACGAATTCAAAAAAAAAAAAAAAAAAAATAACCGTAACCACCAAAAAAGAAAAAGAAAAACACTATTCAAATAATCAACTATACTCCTTCAAACACCTCAAACAGCAAAAGAAGAAGAAAAAAAAATGACGAATAATAGCTTAGAACTCACTAATAGGATGCATTTTTGCCTTGAAATTATTTATAAATTTTTCAGACCATTTTATATCATTAATTATCATATTATTACCAGTCTATAAATTTATAAATAAAATACAAATAAAAATGATAAATAATAACTTAAAACTCGTAATTAGAATACATTTTTTCCTTAACTTTATTTCTAAATTCTTCAAACTTTGCTATGTCATTAATTGTCTCATCATTAGTATTCCATAATTTTATTCCTCGATAAGTAAAGAAGAATTTAGACCTTGTAGTGATGGCAATTGGAGCAGACACCGCGTTGTTTGTTCGAGTATCATAATTGTGGCAATCAGACGTAACATGAAACATGCCTGGTCATAAAAATCCCGTAAGCCAGTAGCTGGTAAAATTTTTGTTTTCCAGACTCCAATCTCACAGAATCACTATAAGATTTATTGCAGAGTAAACAGATTTCGTTATGTTGGAGAACTTGGATTGGATTCACTAGCGACGGAAATGTCCCTAACCATACCGAAGAATAATATAAAATTTATGGGTGCATTATACAGGAATACAACAACCTTAAAATGTAATGCGGGACAAAATGTGCTGGTTTTCTATATCTAAATGCTTGACACAAGACTTTCAATCTCGCCATAATTGTATTTTAATCGAGAAATTCATAGATAATATGTAGCTGTTCTCGAGAATATCATAAAACTCTTCTTAGCCGGGTGAACTTGTAGTTTATTTACGCGCATCCCAATTGAAATTGTGTCTAGCGATTGTTTACTTTGTTCAAGGAATCCCTTCTCAGTTCTTGCAAGAGAAACAAGCGACGTGACATCAGCAAACATCGACCATGTCACTTTTTGTGGATCATGGAATAATGCAGTGAAATAATTTTTCATATTAGACATGGTTTGACTTGGGTCATTTACAACAATTAAGAATAATAGCGGTCCAAGAACAGAGCCCTGTGGAACTCAACATGTGATAAGAAAGCTTGACGAATGCTTTGAGTCAATCTAAACATGCTGTAGCCGCCCTGTTAAGAATGCACATAGAAAGTTAAGCCCAGGACCTCTTATTCTGTAGAACTCGCATTTTAGAAGTAGGAGATCATGGTCTGCTGTGGTGAAAGCTTTAATTATATCCTAAAACCCTCTAAGCTTCATCCAGCATTTGATCAATTACGCTGCTTAAATAGACAACCGCTTGTTCTGTTGTGTAACCATGTTGAAATCCGAATTGGGTAGGATTTAACACATTACGACGCTCTGAATATGCATAAAGACGGGCAGCAAAGCACTTCTCTAAAACACGTGATAGCACAGGTAGAACAGAAATCAGCCTATAATTTCCGAAATTATTTGTTTAACCACCCTTAGGAACAGGAGTCACACGAGCTAGTATAAAACAAGACGGGAAGAAGCCCTCTTTTAACGCAGAATTAATTAGGGACAAAAGTGGCTTCTGGATTAGTGGCAGAATAAATTTAACCACTCTTAACGGTATGACATCACTACCAGAGGCATTACTTTTCATTTTGTAGATGATTTGTTTCATCTCACTTAACGATACAGGTACTAAATACATTGAAACCTCAGATCCTAAATGACCAAGGTAGTCAAAAAATGCGTGGATCAGTAATACCAGACAGATTCTTTCTGCAATACGCTTTCCTGCCGCTGAGAAGTAATTTCCGAGTACCTCCGAGACATCATCAGCACTTTTTGGCATTTCACCTTCTTGTTTAACTATTTCAAGTGAGATAGTTTTTGTTAGCTGCTGAAGTACTTCTTTAATCATGCGCCATGTTTTTGCCGGACATCCCGATACTTCCTCAAACTTCCTCGAGTAAAATTCTCTTTTTTTGCTTTTCTTAATAATTGATTCAAAGCATTGCGATGATTTATTATAAATTCTATCGTTTAAATCGCATTTATGACTGATCTTTTTTTAAAGCTGGTCTCTAATACGCATCAATTTAAGAAGGTCTGCAGTAACCCATGGTTTCTTTGGGATTGTTTTACGCCGTCCTTTTTTCCTTTCACAAAGCTTTTCTAATTCACTTTGTATAATCTGGTAAAACAAATAAAACCTCTCTTCGTTATTAGATGCAATTGATAAGACATCTTCCCTGTTTATTTGAGATAGAACATTCTTATAACACAAGAGAATTGTTTTATTTGCATAATGCCACGAAAACTCATTCTTTAACCTACATCTATTTCCTAGAGGAATAGCATGTCTAGAAACCACACAAAAATGGTCAGAAGTGTCACTAGCAACAACACGGGGGGAATCAGGGTTAACATTAAAGAATATATCATCAATGCATGTTGTGGATGTGTCTGTGACACTTGTAGGTATGATTGATGGGAGTAATCCAAGCAATATGAAAATATTCAATAATCGGCTACTCTTTGCATTTATTTCAATCAGGTCAACGTTTAGATCACCCACAAGAAAACACGGGGGATTCATAGGCAGCTTCTCAAACTGCTCCTCCAAAAGATCAAAGAATTCATTATGTGAGGAAGTCGGTGGGTGGTTGAGAACTACTAAATAGCAATAATAAACACCTAAAAGAAGATGAAGCACAAGTGACTCAAACACCATCTCCCTATAAATAGTTAAATCGCTCCAAATGGCGGCTTCAATATCCGATCTAAAATATACGGCAAGGTCCCCATGTAACGTAATTGCCTATTTTTTCTGTAAAAATTATATCCTCTGGACCAAGCAACCCTGAATTATGATCATTAAGCCATATCTCAGCTAAAGCTATCACCTGAAAAATAAAAACATTAGCTATATCTTCTATAAAGCTATAACATGAATCAAGCCCTTGGCAATTCAAATAAAAAATATTGAAAAATTGCAAGGTTTACGGCATATAGGACTAATCTCACACGGTAGAACATAATTAGAATCTTCGAGCTGCAAGCGAATACTGCACCTAAGGTTCGAAATTCCACTCGAAACATCGTTATATCTACACGCAAAATCTATTTTATTACTCTCTATTTCCTTTCATTTCTGAGGTACCGAAGGATATTGAAATATATTTTTCATAACTAAGAGTTACAAGCCCTATCTTACGGTGACTCAATCTTCGACACAGATAAACACTGATCTAAAATACACCTATCAATTGTCTAACTACTTCATGAACTAAGAAAAAGAAACTCAAACTTAACTTCGCTATTATTAACAGAACAATACTTTGCTTATGGTTTAGTCGCTTAGCGCACACGACCTTTCTAACCATGCAACACCTTTCGTATCCCTTTCACCTCCTAAAGATGCACAAATATTTCTAACAAATTAAGGAATTTTCCAAATACAAATATATCGTTGAAAGGGGGAAGAAAATTCTTCTATAAAAACAAAAAACAATCCTTTCTTTAATAATACACGAGACTAGAGGGGATAGAACATAGGAGAGAAAAAAGAGACTAATTGCAATTATAATTAAATAAATTTCGCTTTAATATCACAAACCATAATCGAAAAATTTGTGGGCGTCAAATTGACAATGGACATCCATAATAAACTACAAAAAAAAATTATAACTTATTCATGTTAACAAATATGCATTAAACATAGAATAGAAGGTGATTAGCCATACCCCTGTTAAACGTGATACCTTACTATTTATTTTGGTAAATGACCAGTGAACATCTTAACAAGATAGATTTTTGTGAAGCCTGTTGAATATAAAGTAGGTGAGATATGAGTCTATTACGAAATAAAGAAATTACGAAACTAAACATTTCAACAAATACGATGACTCTGTTGGATACATTGATAAGTACTGAAAACAATTAAAACAGTGACATTATATTAAAAAAAAAATCTTGGCACTGTACTAGGTACTTTGCAATTGACTAAATATAAACTCAATCAATATAACAAAATAATACATTCTTTTACTTCCCTAATACTATGTACAAAGCAAGAAAGGATGTAAAAAAAAAAAAAAAAAAAAAAAAAAAACAGCGAGCAAGGACACTGACAAAAAAAGAAAGAAGAAAAACTATATACTTCACCCTCTTAATAATCCGCAAACTTAGGGAGTAGGAAAAGCCCCACAATATTATATTAATTCTTCACTCCATTGATTCATTCTGAGTGTCAAATTGGCGTCCACTAACGCCATCTATTGTATTGATTTTAAGTTGTGAGCGAGTAAAACAGCGGCACTCTGTACCAAGCATTAACGAACTTCGTTTTTTTGAATGAGTCAGCAACAGCATTGGAGCGGAGAACAGCCCCCCCCTCTGACGCCTTTAACATTAAGAGATAAATGGTGATATCACTCAATGGATAGAGAATATACCATTCTCCTAATTTATATATACGTAAATAAATTATCATAGACTGTTCTGGAAAATTATAAACATTTTTTTCAATAGTCTTATTTTATAGTTGTGTTATGCTGCCAAAATTTAGTGCATCTGATGTATGGAACAGTCTTCTTTCTCTGGACGAGTCCAAACAAATAACCGTCTTTATGGCAGTTCCAACCGTTTACTCAAAACTTATAGAATATTTTGAAAATCGCTGGGATTTGAATCTTGAGAAAAGAAATTTTACGAAAGCTTTGTGCTCTGAAAATATAAGACTTATGGTCAGTGGATCAGCACCATTACCTGTGCCAGTTTATGAACAGTGGAAAGAGCTAACTGGACATAACTTGCTTGAGCGATATGGTATGACAGAAATCGGAATGGCTTTGTCCAATCCACTAGATGGTGAAAGACGTCCAGGTAACTAAGTAGTAATTTATTTGTTTTTTCTTTAATTAGAAATGTGTTTAATTCTAAAAGAAATGTACGAAAAGACTGATCAGGAAATCGGACGCTTGTGTCAACAGAATTTGTTAAAAGTAAATGAAGTTGTCACATAATGTCTGTAATTGGTGAAACTAAAATTCAACTACCAAGATCATCTTACCTTCTCTCGACAATTTTTTGAATGCGTTAGTGGCGTGTTTTTTATGTCTTGAAACGATTGTTTGTGTCATTTGGCTAGTATAATAGACAAGATTTGCAAAATCAGCTTTATGTTTTTATGGCACTTGGTATTAACCAAGTGACATATAGCAATCGCAAATTCTGTTGGTCTGTCGGTCCCGCTTTTGCTACTTTAGGCACTTCCAGGTAAGCTAGGATGATGAAATTTTGGCAGGCGTATCAGGGACTGGACCAGATTAAATTAGAAATAGTCGTTTTTCCGATTTGACCATATGGAGGGGGGGGGGAGTGGGGGGCCTGTTAATTCGGAAAAATAGAAAAATTTAAGTATTTTTAACTTACAAACGGTTGATCAGATCTTAATGAAATTTGATGATTGGAAGGATATCATGTCTCAAAGCTGTTATTTTAAATCCCAACCGGATCTGGTGACATTGGGGGGGGGGAGAGCTGGGAGGGGGAAACCTAAAATCTTGGAAAACACTTAGAGTGGAGGGATCGGGATGAAACTTCGTGGGAAAAATAAGCACAAGTCCTAGATACATGCTTGGCATAACCGGAGCGGATCCACTCTCTTCGGATAGCTGGGGGGGGGGTTAATTCTGAAAAATTAGAAAAAATGAGGTATTTTTAACTTACGAACGGGTTATCGGATCTCAATGAAATTTGATATTTAGAAGAATATCGTGTCTCAAAGCTCTTATTTTACATTCCGACCGGATCTGGTGACGTCGGGGGGAGTCTTAGAAAATACTTAAAGCGGTGAGATCAGGATGAAACTGGACGGGAAGAATAGAAACCTGTCTAAGATACGTGACTGACACAACCGGACCGGATCTGCTCTCTTTGGTGGAGTTGGGGGGGAGGGGTAATTTTGGAAATTGAGGTATTTGTAACTTACGAAAGGGTGACCAGATCTTAATGAAATTTCATATTTAGAAGAATCTTGTGCTTTAAAGCTCTAATTTTAAATTCAGACCAGATCCTGTGACATTGGGGGGAGTTGGAAGAGGAAACCGGAATTCTTGGAAAACGTGAAAATTGGGGTATTTTTATCTTATGAATAGGTGATCGGATCTTAATGAAATTTGATATTTAGAAGGAATGTCTCAGAGCTCTTATTTCAAATCCCGACCAGATCTTTTGACATTGGGGGAGCCGAAGGGGGAAATCTTGGAAAACACTTGGAATGGATGAATTGGGATGAAGCTTGGTGGATAGAATAATCAAATATCCCCTGATACGTGATTGACAGAGCCGTACTGGATTTGCTCTCTTTGGGGGAGTTAGGGGGAGGGGTTCAGTGATTTGGTGAGTTTGGTGCTTCTGGACGTGCTAGGACGATGAAAATTGGTAGGCGTGTCAGGGAGCTGCACAATTTGACTTGATATAGTCGTTTTCCCAGATTCGACCATCTGGGGGGCTAAAGGGAGAGGAAAAATTAGAAAAAATTAGGTATTTATAACTTACGAGTGGGTGATCGGATCTTAATGAATTTTGATATTTAGAAGGACATCGTGACTCAGAGCTCTTATTTTAAATCCTGACCGGCATTAAGCCTCTTATTTTCTTTTTTAAATCAATCTATTGATTCATAGAGTTTTGTTAGAGCTCATACCATATGATCTCTTGGCTCTTAGCTCTTCTTGCCTCGTCACAAGTGCCATATGAGCTCTTAGCTCTGGTTTTTTCTATAAAATTATTGTTTTGCAATAAGGGAGCCAAACCTTATATTTAGGTAATGGATCATTTGTTTTTTATTTCTGGCCACTTGGAAAATATAAACTAATAAATTAGCCAGTAAATACTTTTGACTTCTTCAACGCTCCTCCTAAACAAGCAAGAGATCCATATTTACCTACTATGTGATCGGACTGAGCATTTAAAGCAGAACGAGGAATGCACTTTTAGAGACAAAAATGGGCTTTGTTGAAGAAAAAAAAAACACTAGAAAACGAATTTTATGGAAGATATACCTTCCAATTGTTATGAAAGATCAGGAATTGTAGAAACTGACAAAACTGATGCACGCCTAGAATCGGGGAGAAAGCTGCATTAGGTGGCAAGTTACAATAAAAATTTTATATTTAGGTTTTGTAGGCTAGATAACGGAGTCATTACTTCTGGATTGCCTTGTTGCATGTTGCGTTCATTGTTTTTATAA